>NC_018385.1:1679480-1727447 GCF_000208865.1 Neospora caninum Liverpool
GCCGGAGAAACGCCGGAGAGACGCTGTCTCTCTTGGCTTCTTCGTCGTTGGCTGTATGTACAGCCCGCGCGGGCTGCAGGGCGTCAGCCCCCCCTGGAGAGCCTGAGGCGGGCGGAACCAGGAAGCATCGCGTGTCTTTTCACCTCGCGTTTTTCTCCCGCGAAGACCACCCCGCACAGGGAGCGAGAATCTGAGAAGCAGATATGCGTGCGCCGCAGAGAGAGTGTGTGTGTGAGGGATGCGAAGCCGAAAGAGAGAGGGAGACACAGAGACACAGTGCGGAGAGAAGCTGGGGCAAGCAGGGGGTGCCGCACATCGCGAGAGCCGAACAACAGCCGGCCGAGAAGAATTCGCAGAAAGCCCAAAAAGACAGAAGGAAAAAGAGAGCGAAGAGAAAAGTGGGGAAAAGAGAGGAAGTGGAAAGGAGAGAGAAAACAGAGGAAGGGGACACAGGCCGCCGCGAGGCAAATCGGAGAGGGCTAAAAAGCGCGAGGGAATCGAAGCGACTATATCCGATGTGTGCGAGAGAAGCGGCAAATCGACGAGGCAGCGAAGTGAGGGAGATCTGAGAGAGACTCTTCAAAAAAGACGGGAGAGACGAGATGTCGAAATCGCTGGCCCTTTTCAAAGCACAACCTCTCAAAAGTTCTGCGCGGCCCCGGGACGCAGTGTTACAAAGCCGAGCTCTTTGAGAGGATCAGGAGAGAAGCGATGGTCGCCGCACTGGTGCGGGAATCGCAGAAAATGTTTGAAACTGGAAGAAGTCGAAAGAGGGAACAAGGCAAAACGGAGGGTGACGCCCCGCGGTGTCTCGAGACCTTGCATTTCGCGCAGTCCTTCTCGCCTAACTGGGAGAAAAACGAAGAGAGAGGAAGTGGGCAGACCATTGCAGTCGGGTTGTCTCAAAGTGCAAACCCGTGTGTCTTTTCCGACACTCTTTGAGATCGTTTTTGCCTCTCTGCCGATTTCCCTCCATGCTTGCCCGATGTTGAGACACGCGCAGTCTCTCCGCTGTCCGTGCACAGCGCATGCAGCTCGACGCACGCGTTTGTGACGGCGGAGGAAAAAGAGAAAACCGCGACCAGCGGGAGGGCAGATCCACCGCGTTCATGCTCCTCTTCCGGTGTACGCACAGTGCGTGGAGGCCAGCAGAAACGCGTGAAATCTCGGAAAACGCCCCCGGACACAGACTCGCGCCGCCGTGTGTTCCTCTTTTGGTCACCTCTTGTTTTCCGCGGGACGAAGAGGCGCAGAAACACCGAAGCAGCTACCCAGAAAAGATACCCAACGTGAGCGGTTGTTTCTTCTCTTGTGTGCGTTCGTTGCTTCTCTTTCCGCGCCTTTCGTTCTGCCTGATTTCTCGTTTTCTCTTGTCTCCTTCGCGTCCTCGCTCGGCGTTTTCGCGACACTCTTTCCCGACCCGTGCACTACGCGCCCGCCTCCCCGCTGCGGAACTTCGCTTGTCGGCTTGTCGGCACGCGTCGGTCGCGACCTTCTTCTCCGCTGTCCTTCTCTCTCGCTGAGGACTCTCTGGAGCGCCAGCACCGTGCAGGAGGTGGTGCGGTCGAAGCCGGTTGCGTCGACTCGCCTCTGCAAACGATGAGGAATCCTGCGGATTTCCAGGTGAGCAACAGACAAACGCAAGCGGAACCGCTTTTCTCCGAGGGTGTGGAATGAGAGCACGGCGTCATAGAGCGGAAAAGAAGTCTGCGTGCGATACACTCCGGTCGTGAGCGGGCGAGAAGAGCCCCTAGTGCTGGGTCTACACAACAGTAGCTAGCCCCCGCCAATACTCGGAAAGAGTCAAGCAGGTACAAACCGTACGAGGATAATGTCCATCTGTGCATCTAAGTTGATACTCGGGTATATCTTTTAGACGCCAAATTCTCGGCGAGTCATTGAGGGACACTCACGAGCCCAAAACCCTAACTTCCTAATCTCAATGGTTTGCTGTACATACACCGCACGGTGGGAGTGAGCTGTACATACACCGCAAACTCGGGAATGATCCCAGACGACCAACGCCACCCTTGGCTCTCTACTGACACTGGAGAACTCGAATCCACTTTCGAAGGCGTCTTGGACGTGAAACAGCCTGCAGGCAAGAACCGAACAGCTACGTGCTTCGCGCGTTTCCAGCAACCGCAGCCGCCCTGGGCCTGGGTGTCTGTAGCGTCAACGGCTCCTTTCGTGTTCTCTCTTGTCCTCGACTCAAGTGGTCTGTTGTTCGCGGCTTCGCCTCTTTTCTCCTCTCCAGCTCCCGCCCCCTCCACCGTGCCCCACGAGTTCTTCGGGTCCTCCAGCTTCTCTCTCCGGCGCGCCTCTGCCGTCGGGGACTCCGTGGAGAGACTGCGCGTCTGCCGATCCTTCGCTCGTCGCTCAAGGCGAGGAGGTGGACGAGCGCGTAGCCAGGCAGCGAGAGGAAGAAACGAAGGCGCAAGTCGCGTCCCTGCTTTTGAAGAGGCAATTTCGCTCGGTTCTCCGTCTGGTGTCGGAGGCTCTCCAACAGGTTCGTTTTTTCTTTCGCGGAATGAGGCCGAGCCAGTTTCAAGCCGAGAGCTGTCTCGGCTCCACTGCGTTTGTTCCGTTTTTCTCGGGTTTCGCGGTCTGAGATTCCACGAAACCCGACCTTGACTCCCGCGTTTTTTTGCCTCTTCCCTTCGCCGTTGGTTCGCTTCTCGCAGGTTTTCCTGCCGCAGTTGGTTTTTTTTGTTTCTGAAGTTCGAGTCTCCACCTACCACAGTGCATGCGCCGGATGTCCGCTTTGCACACGCAGTTCCACGAGCAATCCGACTTCTTCCCGGGTTTCCCCTGCGCGGGAGACTTCTCCCCATCTGAGTGCTCTTCCTGCTTGCTCGTGTTTTCAGCCGGACCTTCCGCCGCACCGCCTCCTTCAGTGGGTCTCCATCAAAATCTACGCCCTTCTTTCTCTCAAGGTAAGACGCGTTTTCCGCACTTTTTTCCGGCCTGTCGCCTCTCGCTCCCTTTCGTGTGCACCGCGCCTTCTCCGCTCGCCCGGGGTCTGTCTTCGGACCGACGGTCTCAGCAGTCGCGCGCCCGCTCTTCTCGAGTGGGATATTTTTCCGTGTGTCTCTTCGCTCCACGCTTCCGCGCCTCTCCCTGCGCATCTGTTTCGGCGCACGTGTCTCTGCGCCCCAGGACGCGGCAGGCATCGAGGCTGAACTGCGGGCTCTGCCGCACCCGCTGGCGTCGTCCTTCTGGACCTACGAGAGCCATCGACACATCTATCCCGACTCAGACCAGACCCGAGGATCCCTTATCCCCTTTTGTCTCCACCTTTTTCTCGCGGTCGCTCCGAGCATCTGCCGACCCAGTTCGCCCTCGGCCCTCGACGCCATCTACGCTCTCTTGCGGTTCACGCGAAACCAGCTCAGACAGTTCTGCCATCCTTCGCGGTGCTCCTGTCCATCTGCCTCGCGAGCCTCTTCTGCGCGGGAGTCTCTGCTTCGGCGTCTCGCTGTCCCCGTCTCTTCCCGCCCTCCTGCCGCTAAAGGTGCCCGCGAGGCCTCAGCGCCCGGGGCGACGCGGGCCGTGCCTTTAGGGATGCATGCGGCAGCTGAGACCCGCGCGGACGAGTCGAGAGAACAGACAACTCGGGATGAACAGACGATTAAACAAACGCTCCATTCTCTCTGGATTGAGCGGCTGACCACGGTGGTTTTCCTGGCAGCGGAGATCCTCGTCGCGAAAGGCCACCTTCAGGTCTGTGTCGGAGAAACGCGCGGCATCCTCGAAAACAGGCTTTTCAGATACCCACCTGCACATGCAAACACACACATGTCCACAAACAAATATGAACATACACATATGTATGAATATATATATATATATACATACATATATATATATACATATATATAAATACATGCAAGGCATATATGGGATGCTGTACAGTTCCCTGAAGCGCCTCACGTACGCGGTGCTCCACGTGGTCCCTTGCCGCGCTGAAGCGGCGTGCATTTCCTCACCTGCCTCTCGCCGTAGATGTATAAACGCATGCATGCATATAAATGTATGTATATGCAGATCGATGTGCGTGTAGGGTTGCACAGAGGTGCCGGATGAAGCAGAAGCAAGGGGGTGCGAGACGTGTATGTCGGCGAAAACGGGTGAGACTTCTGTTGTTGCCTGTCGGGAGGCGCATGAGGTTTGTCGGCGCGCGTTTGCGGCGCATGCGTCGTTGCGTTCTTCAGGAAGCGCTCCAGCTGCTGCAAGACGAGATTCTCTCGCGGCGTCAACAACACCGCCAGCACGCGCCTACGCTTTCGCTGATGGGACGCATCAGCCTTCGCGTGAGTCTCCACTTTCCCGTTTTTTCCGGTTTTGGCGGCTGCTTCTCTGTCGCTCAACGTCTGCGCGCAGCTGTACAGATGTGCGTGTGGACGTTGGCAACACTCAGACGCAGGCATGTCTGCTTTCAGAGGTGGACACAACTTTCCGCAGGAAACGTGTTGTCGACTGCGGGCTTTTCGAACCGTTCGAGTCGGTGAACCGTGCGTCAACCGGCGAGGAGAGCCTGCAGCCCCACTTTTTGATGAGCACCGTGCACTCGAAACGGGTTTTCGTCAGAGCGGAAAGGCCAGCGTGGATGCAGCCAGCAGAGGTCGGCCCATTCACGCAGGAACTCGCTGCTCCATGCGCCTTCGCGTTACACTCCAGCCCCAGACTCTCGTGGGCCAGACAGTCCGTTTGCGTTTCTCCGCCAACTCGTGGATGCCTCAGAGTGTTCTCCCAGCTTCTCACTGGAGTCTTGCGGTCCCTTTGCGGCTTTTCCCAGATGTGCTGTCTCGACCTCGCCGAGGAGTTCTTCGGCTACGTCGAGTGTCTCGGCGAGCGCGACAGCGTCGCCACGCGCACGAACAAGTGAGACCGGAGAAGGCGCTCAACTCGCGTTTCGCGCAAAAACGCGGGTTCAGAGGGGAATTCTTCAAAAGCAAATGCATGTATAAGTTGAGAAAACGTCCGAGCTTTCGCGAGCAGCAGCGAACCGGTGTCGCACAAAAAAATTCTCACGAGTGCTAGGCGCCTGCCTGCGTGCATGTCGGCAGCCTTTGTTCCTGTTTCCCTGCCTGTCCCTCTCTCTGGGTCTCGGGGTCACTTGTCTGCGGCACCGCAGCCGCGCCAGCCTCGCGGTCTTCCTCGGTCGCTGGGCCTCTGTCTCGGCTGTATGTCCATCTGCGTGATTCGCTTTTGAAGTCGCTTTCCCTCGCCTGCGTCTCTCCACCTCGGTCCACGCGTTGCCTTTTCAGCGGCCTTTTGGCTCTCTGGAACCGAGACGCCGGAACCGCCCGCGAAGCGTTCGACGCTGGCCACGCGCTGGCGGAGGCAGACGCAGCGGAGCGAAGGAAGTTTTTCCTCGGCGACACCGCGGCGTTTGAGCCTAACCGAGAAGAAGACGTGCGGGAAGGCGAGCAAGCGCGGCAGGCTGCGGCGCGTCCCGAATGGGCGTCCAAGCGCCTGGAAACTGTCGCCTTCCCGTCTGCGCTCGCCAGCTCCGCGGCGAACCTCGCAGTGACTCTCTTGTACGACAAGAAGCTGTTTGAGGCCACTGCCGCGCTCGAGTCCGTCATGGAGCGCCAACCGGTGAGACAGCGCCGCCGGGGGAAAGCCGGAACGCGAGAGAAGACTTCCGCCAAACACAGAGCGCTTGGGCGGACGCAAAAGCATAGATGCGCACAGACCTAGATATAGGGGAGGGCGAACGCAGGTGTCCTTGCTCTCTCTGGTGTGGAGGCCTCCGCGCGGTGTATCTGCGCTCCGCTTCTCTCTCAGGAAGAGTCGCTGTTTGTCGGCGGCGTGCGGAATCTCCTGACACTGTACGAGTTCTCCTTCAACAAGCCGACGTGCGTGTCCTACCTTTCGAACCTCATTCTCACTGCCGCCTCCGAGGACCGTGAGCTCGCGGCTCTCGTCGCTCCGTAACCGGACCCCGCTCTCTGCAGCGCGCACCCTGCCAATCGCTTCGCTAGGCACCAGCTGCCGCACACCTTTCGGCACACCAAGGAGAGACGTCCTGTCGCGGCAAACCCTGTAGTCTTTCGCTCTCGAATCGGAAAAAAGACGCCATGTTTTTCTATGGGCACTCCTATGCATATATATATGCGTATATGTGGCGATGGGCGTTTCCTCTCTCGCTGTGGACGCGTCTTTTGTGACTTGTCCTGTTGTTCTTCCACGACTCTGTCTACAGAAAAGGCATGGATGTTCGATGTCGTTTAAAGTGTTTCCGGCGGCGTCCGGTGGCTGCGTGAACACCGTGATCCACACTCCGAAAGAGCAGGTTTTTTTGTCTCGATGTGTGTCCGTTCCGGTGCACGTAGCCACGTGACAAGCGTTTTTTTTGCATGTATGCACTACTGGTGTGGTGCCGGTGCCTGTGCACGCCACGTCAGCCCGGTAGATGGCTATACATGCCGATATACACGTGTTGCGCAGTGTTCCGACTTGCTCATACGGGCGCATGCATGGGGAGTTGAACGAAGGAGGGTCCACAGGGTAGCCGTCTTGCGGAAAGGCAGTGAAGCCCCGTTCATTCTCGATCAAATATCTCAGTGGCAGCTTTCCTCGGTGGCGAGGGTTCTTCCCTTCTGAACGGAATCCTCGCCGCCTCTACTCACGCCCACGACTGGGAATGGCGGTGGTTGTACACCAACGAGAAACGATGCTTTCGTTTGCTCGGAAGGAGCGGTGTTCAGGTCTCCGCTGCTTGTCTCACCGTGACTGTCCACGAGGCCAGTGAGCTTCCACCTGTGCGCTGGACGGGTGTCTAGTTGTTAGGGGCAAAAGCTGAAGTGGGGGGTCCGGGAGTCTTTCCAGGGATCCTCTCGCCTTGTCACAGCTCTCTTGAGACTCAGCGGACTTACTCTCCGCGCCTCCTTTCTACTTCCAGCCGCCGAGGGGACAGGAGTTTTGTCACTTGGGTGACATGTTTTCCACTGTAGCGAAGGGCGGCTCAGCGTAGCCGCACAGGTCAGTCTCCAGGACTTGTATTACTATTATTATTATACTGCCGGCCCAAGTACCCCGTGGAAAGCTTCACGATCGGCGGATCGTAATGCAAGGCTTCCCGGTGAGATGGAACTGGGGGCGACAGTGAAGTGGGGGCTTTCGAAAGCCGAAGCCGTTTTCGAAACGTGCACGCAAACAGGGCGTAGCTGACCACCTGTGTGTTTGTCGGGCGTGACCAGGTGCGAAAAAAAAGGCAGGTATCGATAGCGGGCGGGGTGAAGGGGACCGAGCGCAGCGGCGTGTGTGAAGGATATAACAGGCGCGAAGTGTGTGTTTGCCCCGAATAGTCCACATCTCTCATCACGTGCTGCTCGGGCTTTTTGCCAGGAGTGTACTCCCCGTGCGCGGGGCCGTTGCTGGCCGGTCGCTGAACTGTGGTTCCACCCGCTCTCTCTCCTCTGACGATGATCAGAACAAGCTCTTTTCTGTAGTTCAAAAAAAGCCTGCATGCCCTACGGGGCTTCCGCGTTGATATAAATCTAGGAATGCTTGCTAAGTTCCTTGTAGCTAGAGGCTCGGTGTGTACCTGGATCAAACGCGGCCGATGCAGCTAAAAGTTACGGCGTTCCAGACCGTCCGGTCAAACGGGTCGCCAGTCCACTAGACCCACACGAGGGGAGAGGACCGCGAGCAGGCGCCCAAAGAACCGGGGAGCTGGAAACGCAGAGTCGGTGCACAAAACGTGGTGTCTCGCCGAGGAGGGGGGGGGGATGGGGGCGGGGATCGGCAAGTCTCAAACGAGTCTGCCGCTGGCGGACCGCTCGAACCTTCAAACCTCTCTTTCCCACGCTCTCGGGCGGGGCCGCGCACTGTGGCGGGTACCGAGGCGTTCTGCCCGTACTCAGGCAAAAACAAAAGATTCCCCCCGACCATTTGAAGTGGTTCGAAAAGTTTGCAAGGGAGCCGCCCGCCGCCTTCTCTTCCAGGAGTCCTGGAAGAGGGTAGGATGCCTGAGAACGCTCTGCCGAAATTGTCAGTGAGCTGGGGCCGTATAGAGCTGCGCGCGTCGCGTCGCGTCGCTTGCGACATGCGCCTGAGAGTTCGACGGGTTTGGATTCTTTCTTCGACTCTCCGTCGGGGGGGGGGAGGGACGACGATTCCAGCAACCTCGCAGCCTGTGTCGATTTGCTTAGAGTGGGGTTCAGTGCCACGTCGAAGGATGTTTTCCAAGCGTCTGACCTATGGACACAGCTTCTTCCGTGTCAAACGTTTTGTACGGGGATCATCCTTTGTGCCTTCCGGCCTTTTGAGCCAGCGACTTTTCCCCATCGTGGTGACCCCCAGGTTGCAACGATGACGGTGTTTTGTCGCGTCTACCAGGAATATAAGTTCTTCAAAGCGTAACCCATTCTTCAGGTATAGGACACGGGATTTTTTCGTGTGAAGATGCTATAGGGAGCAAGGGCAAACTACGTGAGGATTCGCAGTGTACTGAGAGAGAGGGTGGTGCATCTCCTAACTCTCTCCTTTTTCTCGAATCGCGTTCGCGTGGTAGTCACGAGAGGATCACTCTCGATAGAAGTTTTATTCACTTTCGAAGATTTTTCACACGCGACAGTTGCGTGCGCGCTCCGGGCACCATGGGGCCGGTCCACAAGCGCGTGTGTCTGCCGCTCTTGGTGGCTGTCTTGACGCCCGCTGTTGTGCTGATAGAGTTTGACGCGTGTCGGTCCCCAACGCATTTGGCAGTGGTTCCGAATTCTCAGAGTCGCAGCGCAGCTCTTTCCGCACACAGCCCTTTTTTTGATGCGTTCCGTCGGACAGCGTCGTACGGCTTTTCGTCGCCTGGGGACGGGCAGGTGACCTCAATATGCCCCAATGGGCACCGACACGGGAGCCTGCTGGTGGCGACGGCTGCCTCCGAGTTGCCAAAGACAACTGCCGTCCGCACGTTCCCAACTGCATCTGTCGCCGGCGCAGGTGGACGAAGACCTCACTTTCGACCCATTCTGCCCCGTCCTGCTCCAGCTCCAAGAGCTGTCTCGGCTACCGTCTTCCTTCGGCCACCTTCCCCTGCGCAGCGGCCGCCTGTGAGTGTGTCAAAAGAGCTCTAGGCACGCTGAAGGTCTGAGAGGTCGAACGACCGAGGGGGAGGAAAACGCAGGCTTTGGCAACTGAGCGGAGTTTTGTGTTGTGCAGGAGTTGCGGTGTGCCTCGGCAGTGTGCGGTGTAGGCGTCAATGTCTTAACGGTGAATGCGCATTTTTCCGCCTGTTTCTTGGCTGAAACGCAAGATCCTCTGTGCTGAGTTACCGAGCTGCGAATCCGTTTTCGAGCAATAGGCCTTCCGGTAGACGTACACGGTGACCATACCCTCTCCTGAGAGTGCGGACCAGTCGAGCGCCCCGCGGAAATCTCGGGCGCGAGGAGATTCTGCGTGGAGGAGCCATGTCGTGAAAACCAAGGGGTTCCAGTTTGCCTCGTTTGCGTGCGTCACGTTCGCGCAAACCCTCGGACTGGATGTGTCGCAAGTCGAGGGATCGCTGCTCACTGCCTCGCCGAGCAGGTTCTCTCCGCGGATGCTCACCGGTGGATTGCCGTGCCGGAGCGAATGTGGTGTCGCTCGCGAAGAATTCGTCTTTCTCCGGTGTGTTTGTGTTGTGCGTGCTCTCTCTCCAGGCGGCGCCAGCACTGGGAATTAGCAGCTCCACAGGTAACAAGAATGTGCGGCTTCAGAGAAGAAGGGATTGCCTCCATCGCAGGCATTCGCTCACCAATCTGGTTGCCTGATGGGGGCGCACAAGTCTGTTCTCGGTCCAAGGAACCGCGACTTTTTCACTCTGATGTTTTAACTTCCGGGGTTGAAAAGATGCGGAGACGTCGACAGCCACACGGAACTGGGCACCTGTGTTCGATTGTGTTATCGCGGTTCGAGACCACTCAGTGTATAGGTAGCAGTCTCTCTCCCGGCCACGGAGAAACACTCCATTTGCTGAGCCGTGCGTTGCCATGGTCTGTTTTTCTGTCGCAGCTCCTCGCGACGGCCCTTGGCCTGGCCGACCCCGGCTTGCTGGACCCATTTCATCGGTCCTCCCGGTCGTTTCTGTCCAGCTGCAAAAAGCGTCGCTGCCGGGGCTACTTGGGCAACCTGTCTACGTGGTCACAGCTCCACAGTCGACGGGCGTTAACGGCGGACCGCAACAGACGGTCACGCGCAGCTCTGGACAGCCCCCCGTTAGGCCTGCCTCGCCGCCGCGTGTTGCCAGGCGCGCAAACAGGACCGTGCCTGGCTGCGCGGGCTCGCCCAGGTGCCTCCACCTGCCTCCACCTGCTCAGTTGCCTGCGTCACCTCAAGCGCTGCATGCGACGACCTTCCCGACTTCGACGCCAGAACCCGGCGCCTCTGCTAAGGCGTTTGCCGCGCTGGACGCGGGATTAAATCCTTTGCGTTCGGGAGGTGCGAATCCAGGTGTCCCCACGCAGTCACGGCCTGGCGTGCCGGGAGAGCGGGAATCCCGCGTGTCTGCGCGACGTGCGAACCCCCTCAAGCGAAGCCGTTCCGAGTCGCCAACTGGGGAAAGACGCTGGGCTTCCTCGCCTCCACCCTCTTCAGGCCTCATGCGCATCGTTTTGAGCATCCTACTCAACCGTTTTGCGGAGGGTCGGTGGCAGGCGGCGCGCCCCCCCTCCGGCAGCCCCTTTCCCGGCGCTGCCGCTGAGGCTGTGCGTCCTCGTGCGCCGCCGTCCCGAGCGGATCAGCCCCAAACATCCGAGCCGGTGTCTCCAGGGATGCCAGGGAAAAGGGCTGGCGAAGTGAGCGGAGGACTGGGCGAGTCGGGAAACTGCACGACAGGCTGTTCGAAGGCACCGGTTCCGCAGGAATCCAGTTCAAGGCGCACTGGGGGAGGCGTAGGCAGTCCCGCGCAGTCAAAGCCCAAGTTCCGGAGGCCGTGGGAGGACGACGACACAACTGAGGCGGCCGCGGGGCCGTCGGCGTCGCCAAGTTGGAGACACAAGAAATTCAGAGGCGCGAGCGATGGTTCATGGGGAGAGTCTTAGGGCGGAACCCGTCGCGGGTGAAATATATGTGGGAAGGCGTCCGTGGGCATTTGAGGGACGCGGAACGCCACGCCAACGATTCGGACGACCTTGCAGGACAGGTTTCGGTTTGGTGGAGTCTCTATGTAGGTGGAAAAATCGGTGTGAAAGGACGAGTGGCCAGGTTGCGAGGGACAGTTCCGGCATCTGTGGCAAGGGTATCCAGTTTTTTGCTTTTTGTCATATACGTTCCATGCATGCGGGGGCGCTTCTTGCGACTCCGCAAGGTGTCGATTTGAACGAACGTGTAGTCTACAGGGGTGTACAGGATGTTGAAACGCCCGCTGCTGTGTGCCTCGAGTCGTGGGTAAGCTGAGCAGCGCTGCTGTACGGAGTGCATGCTCATTTGGGAGGCAGGACAACAGCGGGTTTTTGGGTTTTTTGTGTTTGAGCGCGCCTCTTCGTTCATGATGACACCCCAGTGGATTTCGGAGTATTCCCGGTCCTCTTTTTTTGCTCTCAGTTGTAACAGCTGCCGACGTCTGTTCTTTTGTCGAGGTTGTTGAGCGATCCGAGTCTCAATTTACAAGGTCATTGGTGTCTGCTGAAGCATTTGCCAGAATCGACTGCCGCTTTTTGAGTGTTAGTTTGTCGAAGTGTTTCCCTGGTTTTTGTGATGCCGTGAAACACAGGGTAACCGGCCTTTCGCCGACAGTCCTCTAGCTCATGAGCACGGTGTTTTCAGTGATGCTGGTGTGACAGGTAGCGGACACCCCCGTCTGGCGAGAAGTCAGCTTTCTTCTATGCTAACCGCCTTTTCCCCAGAGGTGTCTTTTTTCAAACGGCGACAAGTGTTCTAGACAAGTGTTCTACGTTTCACCAGTTCTGTCCGCACAGCTTTGGGGGGCATGCTGCCTGCGTTCTAGTCGGTGGGTGCAAAACCTTCATGCAGAGTGTTCAGAATGGGATGGACCGATTATGGTTTCTGTGAAGCAGAGGACCGATGTCGAGATGTATGCACGGTTCGCTCGTGTGTTTCTCCATGGGACGGCGAACGGCTGCAGCTGGCCGCGTGTGCGTGCTGAACGGAAGATGCTTTCTGGCATGTTGCGTCGAGTCAACTCGAGAGAGTTCAGAGATAACGGGGAAGATCATCGTGTGTGTATGCCGTGATGCGAGATGCACCGGTTTTTATGTGCCACTGATGTGGTCAACAGTCTGGTCACATGTTAGTCTTTGCGTGAGGATGATCCTTTTAGCGGCTTCGGTAGCCCTTTTTTTCAAGGGTATCCTTGATGCAGTTGGGCTTTCGTTTTCGCTTTTGAGGACTGCAGCGGGAGGACAAGCTTTCTTTCAGCTGTAAGAGTGTGCCGCCGAATGCGGCTGTCACAGGATGCAAATCGTGGGGCTCCAGTTGAACGGTTAACAGTCTGTGTGTGCTGTTTCCCATGTTCCTTTTTTGTGTGTTGTACTCCCCCCATGTGTCTACCTTCTCTCGTGTGCTTGTAGAAGTTCTTTTTTCCACGTCACAAGCGTGGCCAGGGCTTCAACGGGCGCCTGAGAGAAGCTTGGGATGAGAATCTGGTTGTCGGCTATTGGGCAGTGTCTTCATCTTGCACATGTCATCGTTGGAGACGCATATTCGTGTTGCTTGACGGTTTTTTATTCGGCTCCTGGAGGTGGGGGATGTTCGTTCATAAGAAGCCAAACCACGTGTGCTGTTCCTACATGAGGCATAACAACTGGGGCTCTGCTTCGGGATTGGATGGATTTTTGCTGGCCATGCCACTCGAGAGGAATCAGACAATAAAGGAGCAATCATGTGCGCTAGAAGCGGATGACGAAGGTTTTTTTACGGAGCCAGAGGAACGTGTAGCTAGTACTATCGGTTCAGTGACGAAAAAACCTTACATGTAGTGAAGATGTTCATGCAGATGCAAAAGTAGGCGAGAGTCACACTTTCGAGTCACTTTGGAGCGCACGGCTGCAAACATCAGGACTCATAAGCCTCCCGAGAAGTCAGAAAATTGGGACGAAAGCTATATGGGTGGACGCGTCGAAATCGCGCCCTTCTTGACCCAGAGGCCATGCGTTTCCTACTCAGACACACGGCGTGCGCTGTCGGCGAACTTGCGGGCAGTTTTGGCACATACGATCTAGGGAGCAATTCCCTCCGCACGTCTGCTCTTTTTGTTACCACCTGCGCTTGACTCCCATATCGGGCATATCTGACACCGGTAGTGGTGCACATGGAGGTCCGCTGTTCTCCGAGTCCCCCAAGGCGGCGTTGTCCGGCGCCTGCGTCACTCCAGAGAACCCGCGCCGCGCGAGCGATTACAGTTCTTCGCCTGTTTTTTCTGTCCTGGGGAACCAACGTTTTTTTACTAGTGGTCACTTCGAAACGAACACGTTATTCTACGGGTATACATGTTGGCGTTTCCAAAAATCTGCGGGACTCTGAGTGTCCTGTGTGAAGAGATGCCGCCTCCTGGGGCACCCGGGACGCCCCGACTTCTGGACCCACATACCCCGTGCTAGCAGTGCGGGGAAGTATCAGGATCCGAATAGGGAGAAGCGAGCGGAAAATGCGGTGCGGTATCCAAGTCTGAGTATTTGAGAGTCTGAGGTAACTGACTGCTTCCACTGACAAGAATCTATACGGTCGTTGCAAGGTTCAGCCTCGCGGCAGTTAGCACCGTGTGTCACTCCGTTATACTCAAAAACGAACGTGAGAGAGATGGCGCGGGTTACGGTGGTCTTTTCTGCGCGACTCCGGCGTTGTGTGTGGCAGAAGTCCTGTTCCTGGATCTTGCAGGCCTCACACCGAACGATCTGCAGACCTGCGTCACACTACGTGAAGCGTGTTTCGATGGGAAAAGAAGAAAGCCGATGCTACTGGTCCTTGAATTTACCAGCAGTTCTATTGTGCTTTTCACGACCATCATGTTAAGTGCATTAAGTATAGTGGTGTCCAGCGTATATTTGAAAGACCAACATTTGTATACAAGCTGTTTTTTGTGCATCGAAAAAAGCCAGCGCCGCGAAAGTACCGCCGACCAACGGCGAGAGCGCCCACGCCCTTCATACCGTACAAAAGCTCGAGAAACTAGAGCTACCGACTCTGACCCCCGTTTTCTGGACTAAACTGGAGTTTCTGTTGCCGAGAAAACTTCGCTACCTTCCTAGCCGCCGTGGACCCGTCTTAGGCAGTTTGCGGCCAGTGCACCGTAGCTCTACCAGGTTGCTGATGCCAGCATGCAGGAAACGAGGACATCCTCACAGTCCGTTCTGAGCGCACCGTCCCGCAGTTTTTGCAGGGTGGGTCACTATCGGACTGTGCTCTCAAGCCCTCGCTGAGGCCTTCTCTTGACGCACACGCCTGTACTTAGCCACAGAGCGCTGCTGCTTTCCAGCCGCTCCAACTTTGGCTTCAGTCGGCACTCTGGAAGACAATCCCGTAACGTAAATGTGACAGAAGAGACCGCTTTGTGCCACGGAGTGGAAAAACCCAATCGTGCTGGGACCCCCCCCCCGGCGTGCAACTTCTGGCGACAGCATTCCCTCTTGTCAGTCCGCTGTTTCCTGCTATAGACGTATTCTCGGTTTTGGTTACATTATTTGACTCGCATCTCAGAAGGCTTCTCACACACCTGTTGACGGGCATAGACAGGACGACAAAAACTAATGTGAACCGAGCACCAGCGGCTGCTTTATTTTTCGAAGAAAATACCACAGTGTCTATAAAAACCAGGGTTTTTGGCGACGCTGATTGACGGCCATCCGGACGCCTGGACTGCGACTCTGTGCTGGGCAGGAGCCTCTCAGACGAAGCGACGGGACATCGAAAAATCTCAATCAACGGAAATCACTCGGGTACACGGAGTGCTTGTCAGCTTTCTCGTAGTCCGTCTCAGGCTCCGCCACGAAAAAACCCGCAACGTTTTCTGCATGCATTTGCATGCCTTACCGGTTACAAGTCACCATAGCCAAATGAACGGACGAGAACTGTACGACATAGTTTCCGTTTGTGCAAGCGACTGAGAAATACGAGTTATCCTTTGTCGCTCGAGGACCCCCTTTAACAGTGGTTTTACTTGTTGCACATCTCTTTTTGCAACCTTTTCTTTCGTGTGTCTTCTTGCAGAAATCCTTGGTTCGCCGTCCGAAACCACTCTGGGCCTTCAGCTTGCACAGCGTGTAGCCGAGTCACTTCTGCCCCGCGGGTCGCCAGTTCCAGACACTCCGTCAACCGTGAAATGGATTTTGCAGTGGACTCCCGTTGTTTTTTATGGATGTATTTTTTTTCGAATTCTGCCGTGTACAGCCAGGGTGCCCCGCGGAGCCGCGTCGTTGTCCGTTGCTGTGCACAAGGTCACCCGTAAGTCAGTGTTCACCCTTGAGACGGGAGGCCCGCAAAAAAGGAGCCGTTTCCAACTCTTCACTTTCGTTCTTTGAGATGTAGCTGCAGGACACGTCGCCTGTTCATGCCACGTGACCTTTGTGGCCCTATTCGAGGACCAGTAGACTCGCAGCCCACCCTCCCCGGGCCGCCGCCTCTCTTGTGCTTTGGGGAAGTGGTCACCTCCCGGAGGCTGTGTGTGTGTGTGTGTGGAGTACCGAGTGCTTTCTCTTTTTCCCGAAGCTCCCGCCGTGGGGTTTTCTCCATTTTTCGGTCGCCATGATTTCCTTTCCGGCGTCGCACACTCCACCCTCCGCATTCGCTCTCGGTTCGCCGCCGCCTCGGAACGTCGCCTCGTCTGCAGAAACCCTGACAGGGGAGGCGATGTCGACTGCTCCGCCCCGCGCCGCACCAGCCTCGTCTCTGCCGTCTTCCCAGTCTTCTGCGGCTTCGGCCGTCGCGGCCGCTGCGGTGACATCTCCCATAGCCGCGTTTTCCCGACGATGCTTCTTGGACTCGTTAAGCACGCTAGTGGGGCGAAAGTTCCTTCTGCTGGATGAGAAACTCGCGGGTCCGTTGTCGCTTTTGGTGGATGCCCCGACTCTCCAGCAGCACGGCGTAGATCGCTGCTATCCGTTGCGGGCGTTTCCCGTGCCCGCGAATTCTCTCTCTGCGGGAGCCGCCGCAGCGCCGTTCGTCCTCTTCGTTTGTCGCCCCCGTCTGGCGCTTCTGCCTCTGCTTGTCCAGCACATCCATTTCATCGAAAAGACCTACCAGCCGACGCAGCCGCCGTCCCTTTCTTCGTCCTCCGTCTCGCCCTTCTCGTCCTTCCCGCCCCCGTCCTGCTTCTCGCCGTCAGGGCGACACTACGTGGTGCTCTTCATTCCGTCGTCTTCAGACTTCTTGGCCAGCGAACTGCGACGGCTCCTCTCAAATCCGCCGCCTCTGCCTGCCTCGGTGACCTCCGCGTCAGCATCTTCTTCGCTCATGTCCAATCTGAGCAGCCTTCCCGCAGCTCTCACGAACTCGCTTCTCTTCAACGCGCCAGGGGGCTCCACCCCAGCGACTTCGTCCACGCTTCAACTCAACCTCGAAAGCACAACCGTGGCGGGCTGCCCGATCTACTTCTTTCCTCTCGCTCCGGATGTGCTGTCTCTGGAGCTCCAGAACTCGTTTCGCGACATCCACGTCTTTGGCGACCCTTCCCCGTGCCTGCATGCGGCCGCCGCCGTCCAGCTGTTGCAGCAGGAGCTGCAACAGAACTCGGTCATTCCGCATTTGCGGTGTCTCGGCAGCGCCGCCAAGACCGTCGCTGACCATCTCATTCAGCAGCGGAAGGAGAAGCAGGCGGCGGCGCAGCAGCAGGCCCTATGGGGCGAGGCCGCAGCTTCGGGGAGTGCCTTGTGGGCCACGAGCGGCGGCAGGACAGGCGGCGTCTTTGGCGCCGACAGCAGGGGCGTTTTCCACGGCGAAGACGGAAGTGAAGAGCTGCTGGAGCACCTCGCGCCGGTCGCTCCCCCCGTGCGCTTTGCCTTGAGTCCGGAAGATCTGGGAAGCCCTCTAGAGACACCTGACGACGGGCCAGGCTCCCAGCCCCACCGGGCGGGCGACGAAGCGTCCAAGGCCGCAGCGTCTCCCGCGAGCGCAGGCGCCGACGGGGAAAACCGGAGGAGCGGATCGTCCACGTCGAGCAAAGCAGGAAGCGCTTCAGAGGGAAAGGCGGGCGACGCAGAGACATCGAGCCTGGGACAGGGCGCCGGGGCCGATTTCGCAGAGTCCGGGCGTGATCCGGCTCAGCCCACAGGCAACAGAGGCTCTTCGGAGACAGCCGCGCTGCGGCAGGCGGGAAGAAGTGCGACGGCGGGTGCCAGGCCTGCAGTCCACGTCGACATGCTTGTTCTCGTCGACCGTCGCTCGGACCTGGTTACGCCCTTGTGCTCGGCCTTCACCTACGAGGCGCTCCTCGACGTGGTCTTCGGCATTGATTCCGCGGCCGTGGAAGTACCGCAGCAACTCCTCCAGCAGAAGCAAGCGAGCGGGGAGGCCGGAGCAGCGGCTCCAGGGTCGAAGGCGCATCCGGTCTTGCTCCCCGGCGGGCGCCGCCAGAAAGTTCCTCTGTCGTCCGACGGCCTCTTTGCGACGCTGCGCGACCTCCACCAGTCGGCTGTCGGCGCGCACCTCCATCGCGTGGCCAATGAAATTCAGCAGACCTACAAAGAGAAGGACGAGCTGCGGTCCATTCAGGAGATTTCCGTCTTCATGAACAAGTTCAAAGTGAAGCAGCAGGAGCACTCGTCCCTGTCGCTCCACGTCCGACTCGCCTCCTTCCTCGCCTCCGTGGCGAAGGACCCGGCCTTCTTCAGGCGCCTCACGCTCGAAGACGAACTGCTGCAGTCCGCCGGCAGCGCGACGAGCTCCAGCTCTGGAGCGACGCTCAGCGCCGCACTCCTGACTGAACTGGACAACATGATAGACGCCACCGCCCCGTCAGGCGGCCTCTGGTGGACCACGCCTGGGGCGACTCCGCGGGGCTCCGGCCCCGGCGCTCTCGGGCTCGGCGACAGCTCTGCAGTGGGTGTCTCCGTCCATCCGGCCAAGCCCGCAGCGGCGCCGTGCGTCGAGGACGTGTATCGTCTCCTCTGTCTCGCTTCAGTCGTCAACGGCGGTCTCAAAGGCAAGCAACTCGAAGGCCTCCGAAAAGGGTTGATTCACCAGCACGGCCTCCGCGAAGCCGTACGCATGTCCCACCTCCAAAAGGCGGGCCTTCTGCGGCAGGCCGACGGCGTCGGCGGAGCGGGAGGCAGCGCGGCTGGAAGCTGGAAGGCGCTGAAAAAAGACTGCAAGTTGCTTGTCGACGAGGAACAGTCCGTCGACGACATTGCCTACGCGTGCTCAGGATATGCGCCCCTGTCCGTACGGTAAGGAGGAACGCAGCCCCTGTTCGAAACGCAGTGAAGCCTGCCTTCGTACGCAGGCGTGCACCGGTGTACACCACGCGCATGCACGAACATTCGCCGGATCTGGAGAGACACACATTCAGATGCAAAATGTGTCCAGGGGTGCGCTGCTCGCCTGGCATGCGACGAACAGAAGGCAACCTAGAGAGAATGACAGAAAGCTGCTCGGCTATATGCACCAGGCTCACGCGTTGCTGACTACCTGTCTCTCGTCTCTCCTCTGCATGCACGTCCCTGCGGGCGCCTGCGAAAGACCGGTAAATAGCGTCGCAGTCCCCAGAGTGACCATGCCGGTCGTCGCGCGCCCAGCGCAAGGCTTTGAGACTGGGACTGCGACGCCCGCGTGCGCTGGCTGACGGAAGGTCGTGTACGCGCTTTCGACGAGCGTGCGTCGCTTCCTGCCTACGCGGCGACATCTGGACGCAAGCGCAGAACCCAAGCGCGCACATTTCGGTCCTTTCAGGAGAGCTCGGCTGCGTTCCGGGCTCAGTGGATACGTGGCGGGAGGGAGGCCTGTAGTGAGAGAGAGAGAACGTGGGGTAGCATCGACTCAGAGAAAGTCCCGAGAAAGGAAACCAGCGCAGAGACACCTTCAGGGGAGAAGGCTGACGCCCCGTTTGGGCCTCTTTGTCTGTGCGTGTGTGCACGCGTTTGTCTCTCTCAGTCTCCTTCAGTTCCTGCACGATCAGCCGAACGGCTGGCGGTCGATCCCGCACATTTTGTCTCAGCTGTGGGGACCTGCGATGGAGGTCCGCCAGCAGCAACCCTCGCCGATCGACTCGCTCCAGGCTCTGCAGCAGCCACTTCAACGGCGCCAGCAAAGAGACGCGTCTCCCGACGGCGACGGCTCCGTGGAAACGGTCATGGTCATGTATCTTGGCGGCGTCACCTACGCGGAAATCGCTGCGATTCGTAGACTGAACGAGATGGAGATCGTCAAGCAGCAGCAATTTCAAGAGCAGGAACGGCGGGCACATCAAGGGGCGCCAGCAGCCAAGCCGCCCCCGCGTCGACGGTATATCATTGTGACGACGGAGATCATTAACTACAGAAAGTTGATTGCGAGTTGTGGAGAAGACGCAGAAGACCCCTGCGAGCGTTTTCTGTGGCAGGCGCGAGAGTGCGAGGCGTGACGACCTCACGTGCCTCAAAAACGCCTCGGTAAAGAGAGGCCTTCAGGACTCGCAACTCAGAACTTTAGTCGCAGACAACGCACTGCTCAGTTCCGACAAACCACATCTCTCTGTCGACTCAGCCCGCAGCCGCTCCGGAAGACTGACGTCGACTTGGTCTTGTGTTCAGATCGAATCTTTGCATATATGCCGCTCTACAGGGAAACGAGGAATGGGATCGACGAACGCTCGCTCCTCCCAGTAAAAGGATGCCGAGCCGTAGCGATGTTTCCGTACAGTGAAAACACGAGAAAATCTACGCGAGCTCAGGACCGAACTGCTGCTTCCACCGTGGGACCGCTTATGTGGTCCATCTTCACAGCCAGTAGGCATGCAGGGAGACTGGAGGTTTCTAGGTCGAGTGTCTTCTGATGGTGGTCCGTTGTCTTGAATGCTGGGGGCAACAGGGAGACACTTCGTCGCACCCGTCCAGCATTTTAGACCCGTCACCCCTCTCGCGGAAAGTCTACTCTGGACGGACTCTGGAAAGGCTCTGGCGTTCGCTCTCACGCTTCCTTTTCTATTCGCTAATCCTTTAGATGCTCCTGTCGAAGAGACGACAGTTTGTTCACTTGTGCAGACTTCACGCTTTCTCTTGTGGCCCGTGCGTCAAGCGATGCGCCGCCAGAGAGGGTGTCGGCCA
The DNA here is from genome assembly GCF_000208865.1 of Neospora caninum Liverpool. Taxonomy (NCBI): domain Eukaryota; phylum Apicomplexa; class Conoidasida; order Eucoccidiorida; family Sarcocystidae; genus Neospora; species Neospora caninum. The sequence goes on from NC_018385.1 coordinate 1,699,658, forward strand.
TCATTACCCGGCAAAAGCACTTCAGCCGCGCGAGTCGATCAAAGTGCCACCGTTTTTTTCGATTCCGCGGAGCCACCACCGGAAGGAGAAGAGGTGAACAGAGGTTGCACATGAGTTCAAAAACAAGAAAGTTCGGTCCACGAGGGAGCGTTTCGAACGGGGACGCAATCACACTGGAACAGCATTTGCGATTTCTGCCTTCTGTGCACGGCGTTTCCTTCGCGCTTCCTTGAAAGCCTTTGTGTATTCTTCGTGTTGTTCAGCTTTCTCGTCGAAGCCGATTTCATTCAAAAACAAAAGAGACTTCTGCACGACCTTGCTGTAATTGCTCAGGAACTTCAAAACATCCTGCTCATTTATCGACGAGAGCGGCTGCAACTGAGTGTTGATCAGTGCCTCGATCCGGTGGACAGCTCTGACAGACTTGGGGTCCTACGGAAAAGAACCACAAAAACGCAAAAAAGAGAACAAAATAGGTGTCGCTGATCTCCAGAAGCACTCGCCAGATGCACGACGTCTCTCTCCGCTGCCCAGCACAGATTCTAGAGCGTTTTTCGAGTCGGAACGGTCTCGACATCCAAAGTAGACTACACAGGAACGAAGGACCGCCCTCTTCCGCAAAGCACACGGTGCGCCGCCGAGCCGTCTGACGCGCGCGACAGAGGGCTCACGAGAAAAAGACGCAGCGGCTCTCTGGTCGTGGTATCTTTTGGTCTTTCATCGCATTCCCTCTGTTTCTCTGCGCTGAGTTCAGCCTTCCTCACCACGAAGGTCAGGGCCACGCCCTTCCGGCCTGCTCGGGCTGTACGTCCAGTCCGGTGAACGTAGTCCTGAGCCTTTCCAGGAACTTGCATATTGATGACGAACTCAACGCGAGGGAGATCGAGGCCTCTCCCGGCAACGTCCGTGCAAATCAGCAGCCGCGATGTTTCGCTGCGGAATTTCTCCAGACACGCGACGCGCTTTCGCTGCTCCATGAGTGAGTGGAGCGGCGTGGCTGCTTGCTTGAGAATCTCCAGGGTGGTGCAAATCTGCTGCGTCTGTCGTACGGAGCCGGCGAAGACGATGCCTCTGTCTGAACAGAACGGCGGCGTGTGTTCCAGGAGGTACAGTAGATAGACCGGCTGCATGCGCGCGGGCACAAACAAGTAAAAGTGGGAGAGGTTCGGCAACGCAGGTTGGTTCGTCCGATGGGCGTCCACCAAGAGCATCGCGTCATCGCCGAAGCGCCGCTGCAGCGCAAGCAACGCTGGGCTGACGGTGGCTGAGAACAGCAAGGTCTGCCGGCCTTGCGATGAGGTCGGAACGCAAGCGAGAATGGTTTTCAGGTCGTCTTCGAACTCATCGGAGAGGAGGCGATCGGCCTCGTCCAAGACCAAAACGTCCACCAGAGACAGGCGCTTCTTCATCCGCTCCGGCGCGTTCTGAACGTGGTCCGACACCCGCCCAGGCGTGCCAATCACAATGTGTGGGCACTGGTCGAGCAGTTTGCCTTCCTCCACGAGATCTCGCCCCCCGAGGAGGAGGCACACCCGCGCGCCCAGCTGGGCGCCGTAGATCCGGAACTGGTCGAGGACCTGAGCCGCCGCAAACCGCACCGAGGGAACTCGAAAGGTGGATCACAGCGCCGGGGAAAAAGGGAGAGCCCACGACAGGGAGAGCCCGCGACAGGGAGAGCCCACGACAGGGAGAGCCCACGACAGGGATGGGAATCCTCGCCGAGACGTTTTTTGGGGACAACGCGTTGCCACAGAACGTGCACCATATCCCCGTGGACCAGGTGTCGTGGGGGTCTCGACCCCCGGGCGGTGTTTGGTCTACACGTGTGCGTGGTGGCCTGGAAGAGAGTTCGTACGAAACGGACACACGTAGATCGTGTTCAGCAGAAAGCGTTCTGCGCCTTTATCTGAAAGATCCGTGCAAGCACACGGAGGTGTTTGCAGAAACCGACGAAACGACATGAATACAAGCACTCGTCCCCGGCGACGGACGCTCCCTCCCGCTGTGGAACCTCCCGGTCGCCGGACGCGTACGCAAGCTCACCTGAATCGCGAGTTCTCGCGCAGGAAGCAAGACAAGACCCATGAAGGCGTGACCCTCGCCACGGCCGATTCTCTGCAGCAGCGGCCAGCAGTAGCCGAGCGTCTTGCCACTCCCCGTGGGCGCAAGGCCGCACACATTCTTCCCGCGCAACGCATGCGGCAGAGCAAGGACTTGAATCGGGGACGGATGGAAGATGTGGAGAGAAGCCGCCGTGCGAATCAACGCGCGTGGCACGCCGAGCGACGCGAACGACGGCCCGTTCTCGCTTGTCCAGGCCGAGCCTGCCGCACTTGGCTCTTCAGTCTCGCTGGCGGGAGAGGAAGAAGACTCGTCCTCAGAGACAGCCTCGGCCCTCGACCTCTTTCTTTTCACGGAAGACGACGCACGCATTGCCGAGCTCCCCGGCGCTGCACCGTTTTCTTTCGCTCTCTTTCCGCGTGAAGCGAGGAGCGAGGAACCGGAGAGCGTGTCCGGATCTCCCGGCTTCCTACACGATGCTGCATCGGTCTCCTGTTCTCTGTCTTCTCCCTCTTCACTATCTTCTTCCTCTTCTCCCTCTTCACTATCTTCTTCCTCTTCTCCCTCTTCACTACCTTCTTCCTCTTCTCCCTCTTCACTATCTTCTTCCTCTTCTCCCTCTTCACTATCTTCTTCCTCTTCTCCCTCTTCACTATCTTCTTCCTCTTCTCCCTCTTCACTATCTTCTTCCTCTTCTCCCTCTTCACTACCTTCTTCCTCTTCTCCCTCTTCACTATCTTCTTCCTCTTCTCCCTCTTCACTATCTTCTTCCTCCGCTCCTTCCTTTTCTTCTTCCTCCTCTCCGTCGCTCTCATGCCAAGCGAGACGCGGCGCCTTGGCCTGCGGTCGACGCTTTCGGAAGGGTTTTCCTTGGTCGGTTCTGGCGGCCTTGCCTTGCGCTCCGTTGCGCAGCTTCGAGTGTCTAAACACTGAAAGCGTTTCGGAGCCACTTTGTCTGGGGTTTGTGTTTTTCGTCGCCAGGCACAACTCCAAGAGCTTCTTCCCCTTGGCTTGGTCTCTACCTTGTGGCGCATGCATGCGCCGCGCCGCAGTGGGCATTGCCTCTGCTCGGCGCTTTTGCTTGGTCTGCGACTCCCCGCGCTCCATCCGCGTCTCGGCAACTGGGCGTTTGGCGCTCTTTTTTGACTGCCTTGTAGAAGCAGAAACGAAGAACGCGAGACGCATCCGTTCGGAGGAAGTGCACTCGGACCCCGGACGCCGTCAGCCAGAGGCGCTACGCAGGACAGATCGACACGAGGAGAGAGCGCAGGCAACAAGGCCAGTGAAGAGAGCAAACGGAGATGCAATGACAACTCACGCTCCTGCTGGGGCGCGCAGATGGGGCCATCAATCGGAGGTATTGAAGGCGCTGCGGCTTTTAAGTTGGGACGACAGCGCAAACACAGGACAAGATTATCTACCGGTCCACATGTAAATTTTTCTATGTGAAAGCATCTTTACTTGTGGAGATATCGGGCAGGAAGGAACGAAATGGAGTCGGAAATTCAATTGCTCCTTTAGCTGAGGAGACACCCTGGCGACTGTCGGCAACGGGAGAGTCGGCGCGAACGCGCGCGAAGAAGGGGGCCAAGCAAGTCGCCAGAAAAGGAGCGGGGAGAGGGACGCCGTTGAGGCCAAGAAGGGGTCAGCAGAAATGAAGACATTTCCAAAATCTGCAGCAACATGACGGACACGCGCGCAGGTTCTCTCTCCTTCTGTTTGTTCTAAAACAGGCAAGCGCGGAAACGGGTTTCTGCATGGACGGGCATGCGCATGCAGCCATCCTGTGAGGGGCGAACGTGCTGGTCGCGTCGCCTTTTTTTTCGCTTGCTCTTTCCGGTTTCTGTTCCCAGGTGAGTTTTCGCCGACAGGTATTTTGGGAAGAGCTCTGGAATACAAATGCCCAACAATTCAAGAGAGCCGCTTCGCTGTTCGAAGCGTGAGACAAGAAGAGTTGCGCGAAGTTGCGCCGCGCCCTTGAATTTTTAGGGAAAGTCGCTTCCATGCGTTTCTGGCCAGGAATTCACTCAATCCTTTCTTTCGGTGAGCACAGAAACTTCTTGGACGCAAGCAACCGCTTTTAAGGTGGTGGATGCGCGTAAGACGCGCTTTGCAATCGTCTCGTGGACCGAGAAGAACCTCTCGATTTCCCGAAAAAAGTGTCTACTCCCTCGACCTTAATTGCACTGGTGAAGCGATCGACACTAACAGAGGGCGTACAAGCGTAACATAGATAGCAGTCTACACTGGCAAGCACAGAAAGAGGAACCTGTCCTGGAGAAGTGATGTGCTATTCGTTTGGAACGGGAACCGTTTCGAATATGAACAATCTAGCCGATCTGCTGCGTAGACACACGTGCGGCAAAAATTGCGATTCAGGAGCCCTCCAAATTAAGTTCCTCTCATACCGCTCTTGAGCCTGATAGTTAAATAGTGGATCATTTCACCTTGTGGGTGCTTTCGTCTGTTTTGACTGGCTTGGGGTACGGTGACGCACAAGTCCTATCACGAAATGTGTCCACTTCGCTTTCGCTCCGTGCGAGGTCTCCGGCCGAGTCACGCGCTTTTCCACATGGAAACGAAAGGCTGGGTGGATCAGATGTCTTCTTGGTGGAACAAGAAAAGATAGCGGCTTTCGAAGCTCGTAGCGGCCGCTGGTCGCGCAAATCATATCCTCTGTTATAGTGCCTTCCAGATGGTAGTCTGTACGGAATACACGGTTAGTCTTCTTGGCCTCACCTGGTTCATAACACCACTTTATATCGTGACTGAGGGGTATTTTCTAGCATAGTATGCGGAGTCGAAGGTAAGACCGCCACCAAACACAGTGGTTTGCGAGTATTCACTTCACCCCGTCAGAGTGCGCTGTAGAGCCGCAAATGCCACTGAGAACTTCGCCTGATTACGCGTTCGTTTGATGGCCCTATCTACTCCCACGGATACAGACAACACGGGCGACACAGGAACTGGGAGCAGCACTCCACTGTTTTTCGTGGAAGTTTTCAAACTTGAAATCCAGCACTGTCAGCTGTGTAATTCTCAGCGTCCGACGAGACATTAAAAAGGATTTATCGGGCCTTGCCTCTCACTTGGCGGGCGATGCACTGACTTGTAGCAGGCTCCTCGTTAGTCATCTGAGTGTCTCGACTATGGGAGTTCGGATGTTGTCTTTACTCCCGAAACCCTGAGACAGATACATATATCTTGGATGATTGTATCTTAGCGGTTAATTGTCACTCAAACGAGCGAATTCAGGAGAAAATAGGGGGGCAGTAGAAGTGACAACTCGATCCGCAAACAAAGACAACAATATTGCAGGCGCCTGGCCAGCTAAGCGGCACCCGCTGGCAGCCGCCGTGTCACCCCGTGTCACCTTTCGTACATTCAACTGTTTTTGACACATGGCGTTCGATCCCATTGAGAAGGACTTCGCATTTTGCCGCACAAGAGCGTGTCTAGAGAAGTCCATTGGACAGTACAACAGAGAGCCCGAACACGAGCGCAGTCCTACCAACATGCACCATAAAAAAGGGGAAAAGGTGGTCTCCTCACTGTGTAATGTCCCTCCGCATCCCAGGTTACCGCGCAGTTCTGCTTACCCTTCAACCTCTATAACGACTGACCTGTTCAAAACGCTCGTTGTTTTTGCCACCACAGCACCTGTGCGCGCCTAAGGATGCACGACTTTGGCTGTATCCAACACCTACAGCCCTGTGTCAAAAACACTACGCTATCGATTCCGCGGCACTTTATTTTGACCTTTCCGTGCGGCCTTTGCTTCGAAGTCCCCTGACGAAATTTTTTAGAGCTCGTTTCACGGGTTCCTTCCGCGGATCCATGGGGCCGACGAGACTGAGTAGGACAGGAAGGAGGATGACGCCGTGAGCGAAGGCAAGCACAAGAACAAGAGTCATCATTTTGAAGAAGACTCGGAGAACATACGATCTGGTAAAAGCAAGAACAGACACGCCGAGCAGGGTGGATAAAACCCCGTGAAAGATTGGATTCCCAATCAGAACAAGCGTCTCGAAAACCCTCAGGTCCCGCGTTCGTCCAACGCAGTGGCAGAATGTATGGCAGATGTGAGTGGCGTAGTCAATCGCGAAGCCTGACCGCAGGAAATCAGCAGGAGAACAGACTAGGAAGATTGAAGAGAAAGCGAACGACACAAACAGTACCGACGCAAGACGACGAGAGAGGAGGACTCACGTGGAAAGCGATCCGATGCCGGTGTTCACCGTAGTATCACTTTTGATTTAAGTGATCGGGATGGGTGGACGCTAGGTCTACCGTTTAGCCAGCGCCACCGTGTTTTTACTAGCATACATGGAGGCTCAACATTGACACGAAGTTGGAAACGCGGTTTTCATGTCTATATCTCCACGTCTTGCCTCCTTCGACAAGAAATTGGACACGGCCGACCTACACGGCCGACCTTCTGTTGCTGTGGCAGGAGCTGAGCAGAAGAGAAAGAGAACTAGATGCGAGAAAAAGTTCTGACTCCCGACCGAACTAGCCGGGACTCCGTCATCTTTCACACCAGCGCATGGGGCACCCTCACCTATGGAGATGATGAGGTTGACCATGGTGAGCATATTTAGCGGAAGGTCCCAGAAGTGCATGAAGCCGATGATGGAGACATCGATCAGGACAAGGATGACAATAACCATAATGGCGCTCCAGAGGGAGGGCAGCAATAAAACGGAAACCTGCGCGACGCAATACGGGTCAGGATCGACAAACAGAACGCGATGTAGAGATCCCAATACGACAGCGCCTCCAATGGAACCGACCTGCGTCAGAAGTGCAAAACTGCTCTGCCTATTTGGGAGACTGAGGCTGAACCTTGAGAGCCTAAGTAAATAAAATTGTTTTATCATTCAAAAGAATTTTCTCCTGGAGGAAACCAACCTCACCGAGTACAAAACGGTTCTTTCATCTGCAGGCGGGAGACTCGCCACAACCAGGTTTATGTTCCGCTTTCCGAACAGCCAATTCGAACGAACAGCCACCGTGCCTTTCGCGCGTGGGTCTCTCAGTTTGCGCGGAACCGCGGCGGCGTCCCAGAAAGCGTGGCATCGTGTCATTTCTGGTGAACGGAAAACCTCGCCTCGGTTGCCTGGAGAACTCCGAAAGCGACGACTTACAATAAGAACGGCACAGCCCGCCCACGCCATGTTGGCGAGAGTGCTTGACAAGATGCTTGTGTCCGATTCATAAAAGACAAAGAGCCGGTTGTACGCGTGAGCATCCGCTGCCTTGAAACTTTGCAGATCCCGTCTGTAACAATACAAGTAAATTGCACGTCAACATCGCTCTGCATGCGAGGCCGACGAAGGAAGAATTCATCGCGTGCCTGATGTTACGGTTGAGCCCGCCTCCGATGCCTTTCACGTGGACCCGTCTCCCAAAGTCGGAGGGCTCTCTATGTTTTATGGATAAACCTTGTGTTTGCAGAATTCAGATACGATTTCCCGGGCAAAGGGACAAATCGACGTGAACAGCCAGTCAACGCCCTGGAGAGATTCGTGGAGTCGCATGAGAGGACCGAGGGAGCGAGGTGTGCAGTGGCATATTCTTTCGTTACGCAAGACAAATTGGATTACTCGTCCCGAGCTGGTGATGCGCCGCTGATTTCTGTATCGGACTTCAATGAAGACCAGTTCCAGTCGTTGCTCGTAAAATGGAATCCTGAGAGGACGCAAGGAAAGGGTTCTCATTATGCACCTCACCTGAGAGAGACCATGAAATTACTTGACTCCTCAGAGGTTGGGAAATAGACGGGAATGAGCAGGGTTTGAAATGCGCGGAGTTCGCTGTCCCCTTGCCAGGCAAACTGGGATGCGAAGTTCGCCCCCATTGGAGTTTGAAGCCATGACCGCAAGCTGCAAAAATCAAAAGCATGTTTGATTTCTCGGACATGCAAAAAACGACGCCATCTGCTTGGCAGGGTACGGCAAGGTCTGCATGCTTTCGAACAGGACCCGCCAACTGCTGGAAAAAAGGAAAAGTTCAATTTGCCTCTGCTGTGTCAGACTGTCTATGTCACCGTTTCCAATTTAGTCCTTTGACAGATGTATACTCATATGTGCCAGGGACTGTCCGTGCCTGTTTCAAAGTGAAGGACAGCGCCTTTTGCACAGGTATCGTCAGGAAAGAACTCTATAGGTTAGGGTGTACCGAATAGGTCACGTACTGTACGTGGACCTAAACCTTAACACGTTTGCAATTCTACCCTACTGTACACTCACAGGTATGTATATAGAATGCATACATACGTATACGTGAGATTCGTAGTATTGTGTGTCGATTTTAATTATGCATATATATATATATATATATATATATATACATATACGTTCATCACGTAGTTAAGCATTATGTATATCCTATATATATATATATATATTTATATATATATATATATAAGTATGTACTTGTACAAGTACCGACGCGAGTAAGCATCGGTCGCCGCCGTCGACAACGTAATAGCCACGTCTAGAAAAGCGATTTTCGTTTGGTCCTTACTCCTCAGCGGCGGCGTGCACTCGACAGGTTCCTGGAACTGAGGCGCCTTAGACTGCACCCTCCCTCCCCGCGCAGGTACAGTCGATCAAACAGTGAGCGACACCCGAACGTAGAAGCAACGAAAGAGAAAATCACGCGCGCGGGCGAACCAAGCGACTGACTTACATCCGCATGCATGTTACTGGGTTGTTCTCTGGGCCATACGCCCCCAAGGGAGACGAAAGAAAAACGTGAAGTCCGTCAACCAGATGGCGCGTATAGCCTCTCGATTCCAGCTTCTGGTGTAGCCACGCATATTCTGACTGCACGCCGAAGCCAACACAGCGCAGGGCCGAATCAATGTTCTCCATATCCAAACCTGAATTGGGATTGCTTTCCTGCTTACACAAACTTACGCTTGTACGAGACTGGCTGACGGCAGAAAAGTATTTTGCAGAATGTGGGCAGAAACATGCCTCCGTCTTTCACGGACCACCGGGTCGTGCCCGTTTATGGCCGTAGAAAAGTATGAAGAACGAGCACGCAACGCACAAAGCTGAGCGTAAACTCCCCATCGACCAGAGAGGGAGAGAGACACTCGGGGGGAGTCGCCCAGAGTGCCGGTCGAAAAAACTCACCTTGAAGGTCCGTGAACAAATGTCCCTCGGGCTGGTGAAGAAAATTTTTACTGGGTCGCCGTAGTTATTGAAAAAGAACTCTTGGGCGTCAAAGAATTTCTGCAGGAAGTCGAAAAGGAGGAGTGCGCACATGACAGGGGTTATTCTGGTGAAACAGAAGAGCCCACGAAGATCTTGCTTCGTTCGCACCGTGGCCGTCCGTCCCCGAACTGTGCTCGTTTTCACGGATATTGCAAATGTGGGCGACAGATCTACGCAAACAGACATTGTGTTTTAGCGCGACGCGAGAAAAACGAAGCTCAAGGGGACCGGGGCTTTCATCTCAATCATGATCTGGCCCTTCAGCGTCACTGAAACTGAATAACTCCTAGAACGGGCCTGAAAAAGAGTTAGCGCTACAGTCTCCCGGATGCCCAGCCCTGTTGCCATCCCCTACACTGTAGAGAAGGCTTCGTCTTGTGGCACACGGCCGCACCTCTTTTTTACGGCGATTGAAGCTCAGAGCGTTTCGCTAGTTGCCCCGAGTCTTCATTCAAATGAGGTTTGGACATGCTGGACTGTCATAACGCATAGCCTTCCCCGCCATGAGGCAAATATTGCCTTCGTTACAAGCTGAGCTAAGGCTTCGTTGGCCTCTAACCGTATGTGTGCGAATGGAGATCAACAGAACTAGAGTATCGTTTCCAGGAGCGTGACTCGTGCTTGTGCAGAACTAACTCGGAGAGGCGACCGATCTGGTGAGAGGTGTCGTGGATCGAGCCCTTTTCTGAGCCTAGAACAGCCTGTGAGCGCTACGGCAAACACGGCAGCGAACCCGATGAGCAAGAAGACTTTTATCCACGGGCTCAGCAGCATGCGACCGACAGTCCGGAGAACGATCAATCGCAGCCTTCTGCCAACATTTCCCGGAGGTTCTGCGAGGTCTTCGACAGTAAGGATCTTCAGGAGATCCACACGGCGGTGTCTCTTACGTGGCCGCACATCCCCCCCGTCTACGTGTTCTGGAGCTTCAGGCGGCAAGCCCTGGTTCGTTTCTGCCCGGTTTGCTTCACCTTCCTCAGTCAACCGCTGTCTGTCCGTACAGTTTTCCTCGGAAGCACCACAAGGGTCGTGTCCTTCGCCCGGGTCTTCCGGAGAGAGAGAGAGGCGGAAAGCGTCGACGGGTTTCTCTTCTTTGCTTCTGGCTTGGGGTTTCCTTTCTTCGCTTTCCCCTTTAAGTTCTGCACTCTCTTCATCTCCCTCGTGGTCAATACGCTTGGTTCTCCTGTTCATACGAACCCTCCTTAAGGTGGCCTTTGCCTTCGGCCGGGGTTGCTCGACACCAGTCTCGAGCCGATTCTGACGCAGCTGCTCTTCAATGGCGAGGACCACGACTGCGCCTGGGCCAACAGTTGCGGCAGGCTTTCCCTGCAGGACGGGGCCTAGAGCTTCGGCGATCTGTGCGTCTGCCTTTTCCTCTTCTGTCTGATGAGGGTTGAACTGTCGCTGTTCAGCCATGTCTAGTAGTTTCTTCAACTGCTCTTTCAGCCCCAGCGGCTGCTCGTGCGCGCCTCCACAGGCGCCAGGCACGGAGGTGCCAGTCTCCTCGTCCGCCTCGCGGTTTCTCGCTGCATCTCTGCCTCTCGGATCTCGAAAAGCCGGCAGAGCGTTTGCGGATCCCCGCCGGCAGATGGAGGGACGGGCGTCTCGAGGTCGAGGGCCTGCCGCTCCGAGTTTCTGCCGGGGGCATCTCGTTTGGAGGGTCCGCCCCTTCTTGCCCTGTCCTAGATTTCGCGCTCCTTTCGCTCCGTTAGTTCTTCTCACGATGCCGCCTTGGCGTGGAAACGCGACTGCAGAGAGCTCTCTGGGATTTAGGAAACCTGTGCACCGCCGCCCACGGTCTGCCGCTCGGGATGCCGCACGTGCTCTCGCATTTTCGCCCCGTCGATACAGGCCTTCTCCCACTTCACTGGGGGGCTCGTCTTCCGAAGAACTATCGGAGGACGAGAGCGAGGCATTCGACATCTGCTTTGTGTTCATCTCTGCTTCAGCAGCGGCGCCTTTCGGTGTTCTGGGGTGCACACACGTCGCTTCGTGACCCAGATTTCCCTGCGTCTTTTCTTCTGCATAGGTGTGACTGCCTCTCTCTGAATTTGCCGTTGCATCTGATATCGATTTGCCTCCTTTTTTTCCGCGTTTCGTCGGTTGCAACTCGGCGACGAGCTTACGTGCGCCTCTCGGCGGAACACGTCGCTGTCGGCCTGCCGCTGACTCGGTGGAACTGTCGTGGGCATCTTTCGATTCCTCCTGTTTCTGCAAATTAGGAGTCGCGTTCGGTATTGATTTACTTGCATCAGGAGGGGTAGCGGCCCGCAAAACGCCCTTCTGCTTAGCCTTCGCCTTGGCTTTAGCAGCCCCGCGCCTCCCCGCGCCTGTCGCGGGCTCTAGAGAGGGCGGCGCGTTTTCCGCGGCCGTTGAAGCTCCTCTCTCGGACCCAGAGGCCGGGTGCTGCAGGTGACTTGCGTCACACTCCTCTTTAACTGCGGCTTTCTGCTTAGCTTTTGCCTTGGCGACTCGCTTTTTCGGAGTTCTCTTTGGTTCTCTTGCCGGCCGTGCCGGAGCATCCGACAAACGGCCACAACTGTCGTCGTCGCTTCCGGGTCTCTGCCTTCGCGCGGACAACTCACACCCTTTAGTCATCTCCATAGCCACTTGCAGGGTTACGCACTCGTATACTGTGCTCGCATGCTGGTTGAGTAACGAGTGCCTGGCCGTCGCGAGGTACTTCTTGTCCTCAGTGTAAGGTAATGAGAACCTGAATCCTGAAGACTGAAGGCCACCTACCCAGCCATTGCCGGGTCTCCTTTTACGTGATCCTTCACTGCCGCTGAACGCGTCTTCAGTTTCGAGAGGTCCGCCTCGTGCCCGCTGAACTCCGGTTTCCGGCGGTCGGCGGACCGGCAGAAGGCAGCATCGCGCCATCGTTTGTTGGCGGCGTTCTTCGTAGTAGGCGTCGATCGACAGGCAGGCGAGGAAAAACGTGATGCACATGAGATAACCTCCAAGGATACCGGCGGCGGTAATCCAACAGAAATTTCGGATCGCCAGGTAGGGGGAAGTCGCGCCAATGGCGAAGCTAATGATGCTCGTAAGGGTTGTTATCGTTATCGATAACCCAGAGTCTCGCATTGTGATTGTCAACCGTTCCTTCGCGACTGTTCTCGTAAACGTGAGCGAATAGGAGTTGATAATGACAAACACGTCATCGACGCCAATACCCATAACAAGGAAAGGCGCGGCGGTGGCCGTCGTCGTGTGCTCAAGTCCCACGAGGTAACACAAACCCGCACCTCCGCAATATCCAAGGGCGGCCGCCGTTGCTCCCATGACGGAAACGAGCATCTTGCTGCGAAAGTGATTCGTGCTAAACGTTACCAACCCCACGTAGCCAAAGATGAGAGTGCCTGCAGCTAAGACAAACAAAATGTCCGTGCTCCCCTTGAAGCCCGTGCTAGACGAGAGGCCTTCTTCTGGAATCAAACGCACAGAAACAAGAGGGCGCTAGGCCAGTGGCTGAGTTGAACGGGCTCTGCGGTACCTCTTTTCTGTACTGGAACCGCTAACAAAGAGCTCGACCGAACATTTCTCTTCCAAACGTTGAAAAAAATGGATACAAAGATATAGGCTACGACATCTGGAAATTCCCGAGAGGTAGCACGGGACGATCCCCCTTTTTGTCTACCTACACACTTTGTCCTACTTGTTCTCACGGCGCCCTCTCTCTTTCTCACTGGTGCACTACATGCATCTTTGAACCTGCAGTTGCTACTCTGACAACGAATTTCATATCAAAGGGTGGCACAGTCTCGACAGATTTGGTTTAGATGCGCAGCACTCTCTCGACCGTCTCCATTGCCTCGTGCGAGGACACACAAAGGATAGAGCACCGGAGAACGCGCGTCCGTACCCAAGCTTTGGTCGGTTTTGCAGTAGATCGACGCGCCAGGCAACCGCCATCGGGAATTTTCGACAAGCTTGACCAGGGCTGCTTCCCACGCGCGAGCGACGGGCCTCATGTGCGGTTTGTCTGACAATGTGTATCGGAGCACAAAGCCTGAAGTTCCACGAACCTGAAACCCGTTTCCATTCAGTCGTAATCCTTTCTGGCTGATCCATAACTCGGTAATTGTCTCGGTTGCGAGCGTCCAACTGGTATGCCGGGGATAACCGAGGGGCTGTCCGAACTCCCTGCGTACGGCAGACAAGCAGACCACCTGATATTTTCCGTGGAGGTACCACTGGGAGATGCACGAGGGCGCATGGGTAATGAGCAAGCTTGTTGTACCTCCGTACGTGCCACTTAACTTTTGAAATTGCCACACAACCGCTCTGGGTGACTCCACAGAGGCAAATTGCCTAATGTGTGTTTGCATCCCCATATGGTTCCAGGCGTTTCGTAGCCCAGACACCGGCAAGAGAGGAAAGAACATTGATCCGCACAGCACGTTCTTGCAACAGTGCGATGAACCATCTCGAGTTGCAGCACTTTACCTTTGGGAAAAAAATATGAACAAGGCGGCCGATCCCGACTCATTCGTCTCTGGGAAGTGGACGCGGTAACCCAGAATCGACTCTGCCATGCGACTGGTCAGTTCGCGCAAACTTGTCAACAGCATTGCTCGAAAAGGAAACCTATTCTGCTCTTCGGAACTCTCTACAAGTGTCTTCTGAAGGCGCCCGCTGCTTGCCAACACAGTATTTTTTACCTGCGGTCGTTGTACATGAAGAGCACCCCTTCAGGGGGATTACAGACTCCCACCTTGTCCTTCAGACAGAGATTCGAAAAGCCATACTGACCAGGCGGCAGAGGTGGCCGGCAGGCGAGACCAGAGATTCGATCTTTTGCAGGAGCGTGGGTCTCGACGCATCCAAACTCGCTCATGCCGAAACCTCCGGTGACTCCAAGCGCCCTTACTGTAGCTCCAAGGGCCGCGGGTTTCTGAAGTGGAACACCCGGAACCTTGTTGTCTCCGGTAACGGACAAATTTCGCTCGCTTCGAAACAGGACCGGCGTTTGGCGTGACTGGTGAACATTATCTGTCCCCCGCTGGAGGGTCCCCAGGGCCGCATGTTTATTCTCGTTGCTAATGAAACGTGCCTCACTTTCGCCTCGGGGAGCCACAGGATCGGCATGGTCGTCCTCTCGGCCTGTACTGAGAGGCACGTTCCGGACAGAAGAGACGGTGGCCGACGAAGCTTCCGTGATTTTTTCCCTGCTGGATACCTCCAGATCTGTTTTTGCTGGAGAGGCCGAAGCGTGCAAAGCCGGTCCCAGCACAAGAGAGGACATTTGCGAGGCAATCTGAAGGGGTATGGGAGAAAGGAAGGAACTTGCAGCAAAGTCGGCGGCGTTTGCATCGCCTGAGTTCGCTTCTGTGGTTTGTAGCCGGCGGGGCCAGTAAAAGTCGTCCTCGTGGGGACGTCTGTTGGGGTCGCGCACGCCTAGGCCGCCCACGAGTTGATCGAAAAGGAGCGGCGGAAGAGTGGTATTTGCCATGAGCTCCTCCTCTGGTTTGACAGAAACCGACAGCTCCAGGACTTCCAGATGGAACGTCCACAGCGCGTCAAGAAACTCGCGGGTAAGCAGATTCGTGTCTTCGACGTTTGCGACGACGTAGATAACCTCAGTCCGCGTCAGGTTGCCATAGAACATGTTTGAATAAAGAAGCGAATCCTGAAAACGATAACGAACACGCCCTTCGAAACGAGAAATGGTCACATGCCGAAACAGCATCCCACATCCTGTACGCGGGTGCCGTGCAAAGTGGAAGGCAAAACTATGGGACCGGTCTATCAATATTAAAGAACCGATCGGTCGCGATGCCGAGAACTGTATCGAATGGATCAGATAGGATTAATTGGCACCTGTCTTGGTAGAATGCTTCTCAGCCCCAGGTTATCTAAGAAAGAGCGTAGACAAACTTGACCCGAGAGCTAATCTCACGACACAGAAAGCTGGCATATGCAGCCACGCCAGTCTTACTCGCCGTTCTAGCAAACCTTTCAAAATCGTTGCTCAGAAGGTGATCTTTGGTGGAAGAACTGACCAAACACTCACAACAGATCAATTCATTATTCGTGGTACCGCAGTGTCGTCGGCGTATTTCGTGCAGGCTGCGGTGGAAAGTGAATTTTTTTCCATTCGATTGAAGCTTAGCCGTGGCAATTAAGATTTCAGGTTGACAGCGTCTTGGAACGAGTGACACAAGTCCCTGCTCGGCGAGCATGCCTGGGGAAAAGACTATACATATGGGAGTTAAGCGCCTGGTCAATGGGATCCTTTCCGTTTATAATTTACCCGTAAAAAGCGGCTGTGCTGGCTTCATTCCACTCGAAGTTCGGAACTTTGAGTAAAGCTAAATCCACTCCTATCCTGTATATGGCATTTGATCTAACAATATGTTTGTATTCACTGTATACTCTGTGAAGGAGGCTTGATGGCGACAAATTACCTTTTGTTGGTAACGGTACTGTCATCTCTTCCATAGTCGGCTGCAACTGGACGAGTCTACATTTGCCTCGTGGTTTTTTCGTCGGAAGGCCGTGTTCACCTTCCACACAACACTTTTGAGTCCTTGTAGGCGCCAGATTGTCAGCAACATATCCGTGATTCTGATAAGCCTGCGTCTGACTTACATTGTGAGCACGAGTCCAAGGCAGTGCGTACTGTCTTTCTCCATCCTTCACCACGCGGCGGAGTGGAATCCCAATGGCGAGAAGCAGGGACACCATGAGAGAGAGGGCGATGACCTACGGGGTCAGGGCGGGACAGTATGATGCATAAGATTAAAATGAAGAAAGTGTGAACAGAACTGTTCGGAAGCGAAACCGTACATTCCCTTCGGAACCGGGCAGTCCAACGAAGACGGGTGAGCACCACAGAACATACTGACCAGCGTGGAAAAGGTATTGGAGGGGAACGCAAGAGTAGTTGCCGGTTCAACCTTTGGGATCGCAGATTTCTGGAAGTGTACACATCCGTCCTGCTCGCCAGTGGTTCACCTCACTTTCTCTCTGTGAAGGCGGCGAAACTTCACCCCTCGTGTGCTCAGTGACTCACTAGCCAAGGACGCTTGTAGACCACTAGGGTGTATGCTACGAAACATCTGCCTATGGCATGAATCAATCTGTCTTTCGCCGCTTGAAAGGACGATGCGCACTCGAAGGGGGACCACTGATCTTTTTGGAGCTTCTCATAGTACGCGTCATCATGGCAATCCTCATCCTCATCGGATCCACAGAAAGCTACGTCGCTGTCTCTCTCCTCCGCAAAAGACTCAGTTTCCTCCCACTCGCGTTCCTTCCGTCTTCGTCTCTCCTCGTGTTCTTCCTCCTGGGCTCGCGCGACTGCCCGGTTCGACCAGGCAGGCGGACCGACCATCATTCTCTGCGACGAAGTGGCTAACGCGAAGCCCTATCATCCGAGCAAAGGGCCGCAGCCCTTTGTTCTTCTTCAAAATAAACGAGCGTGATCCTCTGCTTAGAAGGCATACGCGCTTCGTAAGAGTCAAAGCATGGAACTGGGAGTTGCGAAAGAGGGGTTCATGGCCGCTGCGGTAAATCGCCTTTGCAAATGGCCCTTGGCACTCGTGCAGTGTCACGTACAGAGTCTGTGTCAGCTCGCAAAAGGAGCTTCACTCGGAAGTTCAGTACGGAGACCCAGCAGTCCACAGCTGGATTGTATTTGGGCTGGCACCGATTCAGCAGGCAAAGTTTCTGGGCACGCGCTCTGTGCCTGTTCAGGTGCGACTGAGTTGATGAGCCGAAAGACCCAGCGAGATCTCTCGACTCGTGAGGGAGTTCCAACTAAGTAAGATGTTGGAACGCGGCGAAAAGCCGAGAAATTCGTCAGCTGACGACCTGTACCGGAACTCTACGGGCCGCCAAAGGTCAGGAACAAGTTAACGTCGAGTTAAAACACTCGACACGAAATCGAGCAGGGGAGAGAACCTAATCATTCCACCTAATAATTCGGGACTGCACTTCAGCTCGACGGCTTTATGCTGTTACAGCAGAGTGAAAACAACACTGGCAAAAACTGTAACACGAGAACCACTGCGTTAAAGCCAGACCTGAGAGATCCTGCGGACCGAAAACACCAAATCAGCTAAGAAGGGGCTTGTTGTTTCGGGACAGTCTTTTTATAGGATATCGGACCTGACCGCGAATGAGAATGTCCCGCGTGTGCGAGACTTTCTAAACGATAGCTTAGAAGGGATGGATGCCAAAGAGGAATTCCACAGGAGAATCGCCGATCAGTAAACCAAAAATTACTGGGAGGTTTCTTCCTCCATTCGGAGAAACAGTAAAGCACCTGCCTGGTATCAAAGCACACCTGCCTATTCTGGCACACGGCGCGAAGTGAACTTTTTTCTACTCGGAGTCCGTTGTCTCGGGATACACAAACGTTACAGAACAGTTCTAGGAAGCTCCTTCTTCAATCGAGGACGTGCACAGGCAAGAACACTTTATGGGGCGAGTGATGGCCAAAATCCTCCACGGCTGCAGAAGCTGGAGCGTAAACTTGTTCCCGCCTTTTCTCCCATGGAGAGCCTTTGGTGAACGCCTCTGCTTTTTTGCACGCCGGCGACGGGGGGAGATTAACTCAAAATGCGGAATGTGTTTAGAATACTTTCCTGAGCCTTCGAAGTGACCATCCCTGTCTATTCAGATTTTTGCGCTTTACGTGAATAGAAAAGCGTGTCTTCTTCCAACGCCCGATACGTACCCGACAGACGCGGCTGAGATGGCTCGCCGCTTCATTCTTGAGAAAAAATGAAGAAAGCCAAGTCCGGCGAGAGAAAGAGACCCTGCCAATCACATTTTCTGTGCGATAGCTTGTGCGCCAACAGTCTGTTACTCCTGTGGTGGGATCGTCCGCCTGCGCTAGAAACAGTCGAGTCTTGATTTGCCGCTACGTACCGCCTCCAAGCAGGCCTACTGGATCTTTCATGTGGCACTACCTGGAAGCCGAGCGCGAACAATACCTCCCGTGGAGATTGCCGATGAGGCCGGTGTTTGCGAGATAACCTCTGGCGATTATAGGCGCAGTTCCTGAACGTTTTTTCATGTACGAGACAGGTTGCAAGACGCGACGGCTACTTCAGCTGTCGAAATTACAATACGGTAAATTGATGTACCTTTAAGACTCAGCCATAGGCGCGACAGCCAAATTACAACATCTCGATTGCCTTTGGGCTAGAGGTTTTCATTAGTTTCGTCTAAGGTCTCTTTGTTATAAGAACAACTTTATCCTGGGGAGGGAGAGCAAGCTACCACAGAAAAGCATAGCACGGACAGCTGGAGTGTCTGAACAACTTCGTGAAGCTGCTCCAGTCTACGAACACTGACAGGTTAGCTGGAAAACCCAGGCTACAAATTGGATCTGTTTTAACAAACACACGTTGCTGATACAACTTCCAGCAGACAGTAACCGCCCTGACGCGTGCGTTTCCCGTCCACTCTGTAGCCAGTCGCGTGCGAACGCCCTTTTTTTCTCCCAAACAGGCAGCTCAGCGCTCAGTGCAATCGTTTTAGAAGTCACGCCAGGAGAACGGCCTGACCTTTGTCGGAAGCAGTCCAAAAAAAGAAACCAAGTGGCCTTTCCACGTTTGTAGGGTAAACCTGTTTTGGGGAGGCATCGGTGTGTCGCCTTGCCCAACCTTTGTTTTTGCCAGCATTTTTCCAATGCGGAGCACCACCCGAGGAGAGACCCGCAAGACCCCACAGTTCCGGGTTCCCCCAAAAGTGTGCGGCGGGCGAGCAGCTTTCCCGGGGTCACAGATTTTCTCCGCCTTTTCAACCAATTCGTGCACCCTGCACTTTTAGTCTGCCTCTTCCTTGCTCGATCACCTACAGTCCAGTTTCCATTCGCAGAGGCTGTCGGGGAGCTCGTGGCTACATAAGGAGACAGTGCGATGTGCGGCGACATTCGCGGCCTTCTCTGCTCGGGGCCTACGGATACGAGTTCTCTCGCTGTCTCCAGTGGCTGTCCTCCGGTTTTGTTTGCACCTTTTGGTGTGCTGTTGGGAATGCAGTCTTCTGGAGCTATAACGATAAATGGATGCTATGACGTGCTGCAGCGCTGAGCGTTTCTTCTTGGCTGCAATGCAGGGAAGCCAGCAAGCTTTTGCTCGGCTGACTGTCGCGCTTCGCCACTGCCACTGCTTCTAGCCTCAGATACCGCGGTGGGGCTGCTAGCCTTTGCCTGCCTAACGTTCCTCTCGCTGCGTCTGGGCCGCGATTTGCCATTCCGATCATCAAGGTTCAAAGAATGACCTGGAAGACGATGCTTTTCACTGAGCACGCCGCTCGATTCCTTCAGCTGAATCCTCAGCACTCCTGCGCAACAGACCTCTGGGTGCCGGAGACGCGGGGGGTGCCTGTCTGTGTCTCCCGTTTTCTTCTCTAAGCATCTGCAGTCTTCGGGATTCATCCACATTTTTTTTGGATCGGCGAAGGGACTCACGCAGAATAGGTTACTGTCGGCATCAAGCTAGCGGCGGCGCCCCTGCGCAAACTGAGGCCACGCCGGGACCGACCGCTGCCCCACAGCGATCCCCCACTTTCGTGCGCGTTTGACTCGGCACAGCGGGGTCTGGTCTACATGCAGGGTAGCGGTCGAATTTGAGACTAGGGCGGTTGTTTTACCTACACTGCAGCAGTCACCATCGGAGTTCGAAGCGTCCGACGGGACTGCGTCCAATGCAATGCCGTCCCCGGCTGCGTGTAGACAGCAGCTGCGTACTTTTTTCCCAGTTGCGATTTCCGCGGAACACTCGGGGCAGCCTGAGCCTACCCCACGTGCTCTCCTAAACTTGGATATATTAAAACCAGGGATGCGGTTTTTCCGTTGCCGCTTCCACCATTGTTCGGCGTTACTCCGCGACTACGGTCTTTCGGCGCACCGGTTTGACACTCAGCACGCGCTCGAAAAGCAAAGCTCTCCCCGCTTGTAGGGTGCGACATCTTCCCCAATGCATTCAGCCTTTTCGTGAAACACACATCTTCCCTCATTTTACCACGGCGCGGTTTATTTTTCGTGCTGAAAGCCTGTCTACCTTCTTTCGCGACGTGTGTCTCCCCGCGGCATGCTGTTGAGTGCTCGTCGACGACCTCCAATCCGCCCAGCGCGTTTTGGTATAATGGCATGAGGTCGAACTGCTTACGTCAAGGGAAACGTTACTGGGAGAGAAAATGCGATCAACGCATTTTCTCGTAAGGCATTTTCTCCTTTCAAATGTTACATAGGGGTTACGCCTTCCTCACATGTCAATTCGCAGCCGCGTCAAGAAGTGAATTTCTCTGACTTGACTTGCCGTGCCCCATAAAAGCCTCTAGTCTGTTTCGGGGCGCTGACCACAACGGTTGACTGTGATTCGTCGTTCCTGTCGGGTTGGCATGCACAGAAGCCCCCACTGGGAGACCTCACTGGTGTTTGTCTCTAAGGCGAACGCCGAACCGCCGTGGTGAGAGCCGCCCACAGCAGGCTCCTCCCCTCGAACCATTTTCATGCGTCACGTTGATCTCCGGAACATCCCGCGCTTTTTTACAGTGATTTTGGCGGGTCCGCTTACCCCAGCGAAAGACTGAAGCAATACTCCTTCGCGTGGTCGCGAAAACGAAGGTGCTATCCTGGCGTCTTTTTTACGGCAGATGACCCTGAATAGGCGCGCTACAGCTGGCCTATTTGTGACAGAAGCCACGCCCTAAATGGTGAAGAGCCTTTCTGTCCTTTTCAACATCCACACTGCTCGTCCTGTGTGCGGTGTGGCGGATGTGGTGTGAGGCAACCTCGAACGGTGGAAAGCCTTTGCGCAAGTCAGACGGTCCGCAGGTTGAACCGCGTTCTCTATTGAATATACGAGAGTGTACAGTGGAGCTCTTCTCTCTGTAAGGCAGCGCCAAGACTGTGTTCGGGCCTCATCCCCTATCTCGCGACAAACGGCAGGGTGCGCGCGAACGGTCAGCGCCGCTGCGAGTGTCTTCCGATGCGGGTCCGGCGCCTCTTCGCGTCGCGTTGCAGTTCACACCTTCTTTCGTGAGTCACACGCACATTTGAACAGCGTGTGCTGTTCTCCACAGAGCGGCCGAGGCGTCTCTTTCCTCGGACCACCCGGCAGAGATGGCAATGCATTCTACAGCCTCGCCCTGTGAGCAAGACTCAAAAGCAGCCTCCGTCGTCGAGCCGTCAAAAGAACGCAAAATGTTGCGCGTGGCTTGCGCGTATGAAGACGACGGTTTCCTCTGGGAGGCGAACGGGCACTGCGGAGAAAACCGCGTCCCGACGCGTGGCGGCCTAGCCGTACCAGGCCACGTAGGATTCGGCCGAGGCGGGGGCTCTTGTGTACAGGAGAGTGCAGATGCACAGCGCACGCCGTCGGAGTGCGGATCCGCGTGTCGTCCTTTGCCAGTACGCCGGGAAACCCCTCGACGCGTGAATGATCCGTTCGTTCTTCCTTCTGACGACCGGACTGCTCATGAAGGACCTGAGGCCGCCGCCGTGGAAGATTTCCCGTCCAGCCCGATTGAAGCTTCGACAGCGGCGTCTTCGCGTCGGGAGAGCTGCCGGCAGTTCCTCCCGTCTGCAGGGGTGTCGCTCGAATTCCCACACTTTGATGCGCTCCTGGCATCCGCAACACCACAGCCTCCAGGATCCACCAGAGGAGCTGGGCACACAGGTCAAGGCGCGCGCCGTGACGCAGTGGAGGCCGAGAACCCCCAGGCTGAGCGCCGGCTGTTCCTCGAGCCCCCAACTGCGAGTGAGTCAGCCTACGGCTTCGGAGCCGTTTCAGGGATTCCACGGCCGTCGCTGATGAAGCTCGAGTCCGTTTTACACGAGGGAACAGACGCTTCGAAGCCTCCACTCGCCAGGCCGACTCACGACCTTGAAGGTCGACACCATGAAGTGACCTACGCAGTTAGCTGCCGAGAGCCGACACTTCGGAGCCTTGGTGCAGGCGCCCCAGATATGGCGCCTTTGTGTGTGCGTCCGAAACAAGGCGCGTTGACATCCGAGCCACAGCCGGAGGGCTGGCGCCCTCGGTCTAGGCTCGTAGCTGCGCGCTGCGGGGTGGAAGGCCTGCAAGGGATGCGCTGCGAGCTCGAACTGGAGCACTGCACAGCTTCGCTGCGCAACCGGCGAAAGCAGGAGAGCGAGAAGGGAGGCATTGCACCCTCTGAAGAGGCGACTGTCGGCTGGCCCGATCTAGCAGACGGTGCGGAACCGAGACGGGCGTCGTTGCCGTGTCGCCTTGTCCCGGTGAACGGAAAAGCTGCTGCGGTGAGTCTTCATCCTGACGCCCGCGGCGATGAAAGCATGCCGCTCACTTCTGCTGCCGGTGTGTAACCTTGTAGTTGGATGAGTAACGTCGCGCTGCCGTGATTTCAACGATGTCGGAGAGATGCAAACCGTCGCAGCATGGGGAAGAGGGAAGGTACATTCACACCTGAACTTTTGTTGGCGGCCACATTACAGAGCGGGGTGAGGAATGTGGCTCGGCGGACTGGCGTCAGATCGCCGACAGGCTAGTGGCCGTACTTTGTGGTTGTGGCATACTTGCGTTCGTCGACAAAATAGGTCACGGGTTTGCGGCAGCACGGAAAAGTGCACTCGGGTTCGTCGTGCCCGTTTCCGCTGTCCATGCTGCGGTGCCCAATGCATGCACGTGAAAAAGGGCCGTCGTTGGACTCGGATGCGGTCAGAGTCAAAACGGAAGTCCCAAGTGCCGTGGGGAAACGCGAGGGATCATAGCTTGCACCGAGCGGCCCTCCGAGCTGCTAAGATCAGTCGTGAACTTTCGGAGCAGTGTCTATGGAACACTGTAGCGACTTCCTCTGTTCCCAGCAAAGACCTGTCTGTAGATGCACGCAGCATGAGCCGCGTGCTTCAGGCGCTTCACGGCACTTCGCGGTTGCGTCGAGTCGTCTGGCGTCTGCATGACGCTGTACCCGTTTGTTTCTTGCGTTTCGTCGTGTCTCTTGCGCCTTTTTTAGGACAACCGGCCGCGCCGGCGTCGATGCGACAGCCCACTCATTCTGTGTGGGGTAAAAGAGGCCCACGACTATAAACTTCACGGCGCCTCGCCGAGTGCAAGAACATCCTCAGCTCGACCATCCGGACTCTTCCCGATCAGGCGTCCGCCAGTTCGGGGAGTCCCCGACACCCCGGCCGGAGCGTCTCGGCGAGGGACGGCGCCGGCGTCGCTCAGCTGCGTCGAGGGCGGGCGCCTCCGAGTGCAGCGGTGCTCGAGGTGTACCTCCGAGGTTGACTGGGCGGGACGGACCGAGGACCGTCGTGCTTCGAGGAGCGAAACGCTGTGCCGCGCCTGCTGGCGCAGCCGGGAAATGGCCCTCTGGCAACAGTTGACGGACTGGAGGGCGTGTATAAACGGTGCGTGAAGACGCGGTGCGTGTGTATGTGTGTCGAGGACGTTCGGGATAGAGCGGCAGGAAGGAGACGGTTTCTGCCCGAGGCGAAGCGCTACGACGGCCCTCTTCTCCCCTTGGCGTTTGGCTTTCCAGACTCTGTGACGCTGCCTGTATCTCGACTTCGCCGTAGCGCTCCTGTGGTGGCGGGGATGTTTGAGATCGCGGCACCGTAGTGTGGTGGTGCGGGATAGCTGACATCCCGTTTTCTTACGTACGCATACAGTTGGATTCAATGCTAGGCCAAGAAGGATCCCAGATTACCCTGATTATCTTTACGGTGAACTAGCGTTCCTAACTGAAGCTTGTTCAATTACGAGGGAGTAATGAGCCGACGTGGAAGTGCTGATACCATCCGAGGATGAGAACTCCCAATATTATCTGACCTGTTATCCCCGGCGTACCTTGCGACCGTTTACCCGATGCGTTTTCCGTGTGCGCAAAGGGGTTTAGGAAGAAACATGCTGAAGCGCTGGGTGCGTGGCATCCGCGCCTCCAGTTTTTTACACTGTGAGGTCTTGACGCTCGCCTGTCTCTCGATTGATCGCAGGCATTCACTTTCTGTCGCTCCAAAAGCACTACAAGTACCAGCTGCCAAACCAAGAGGATTCTGCTGCGTTCTCCATCCACAACAAGATCGAGAAGAGGATCTTCTTTGTTGTGACGCATACTTCCGAGTGCGTCCACCTGTTTTGGGCGCAAGACCCGAATGTCGCACATGCGGTGCACTGGAAGGACCTAAAAGAAGCAGGCGCGAGGCTCAGCAAGGCGAATCCCAGACCCGGGGCATCGGCACGAGGATCGTTAGATAGCCAGGAGTAGAATGGACCACGAGTCTCCCGTCCGACAGCCGACCTGCAAATACACGCTGCTACGAGGAAAGAGGCACTGTTCCGAAACTGTTGAGCAGGATGCAGGGTGGGTTTTCTCGCGGTGTCCCCCTCATCGATGAGCGGCACATCTCTTGGCCTCCATTTGCTCCATGTGTGTGCGGGCTCAGGCCTGCGGCTGCCTATCTTCCAGGCGGATGGCACATGTCGCTGTACTTGCCGAATCCGACCATCCAGCGGGATGTGTTGGACGTGACAGATCCAAAGTCGACTGACGCCTTCACAGCCATTCGTGCAGACTTGCCTTGTGGCCAGTCGCTTCTCTCCTACGTTTCACGACCGGTCATAACCGTCAACGAGCTTGTCCACTGTGGAGGTACGCCCCAAGTCGGTTAGTGCCCAGCGTTCGCGTGTCCACACCTGGTGATCTCGGAGTTCTCGCCAGCGTCTCTCTACCCAAACGCCACGGCTACTCGCGGATGCGCGTTTTTTTGGCTGAGGTTCGGGCGAGTGCGAACGACAACAGGGGCTCGGCAAGTAGCACATGTAAAAATCTGGTGGGAACTTGAGTCGTTTCTCTGCGTCGACTCAGGACACCTCGTGGCCCGGCGAGGCGCTCTCCACTCCAGAGTGTCTGCACACAAGGCGTCTCTGTGGGTTTCGCGCCCACATGTCACTTGTTTTGTGTAGAGTCTCGGACGACGATACAGAAAGTCCTCGGCTACATCTCGACAGCGCGTTCGCCGTCCACAGCCCTGCGCATCTACGATGCAAAGGTAAACCCTGTTCAGATGGGGGCGAATGGCGTGGATGGGAATGTCGCGAGGTAATATGCAGGCGCAGGGTAGCGCAGATTTTGTATCGGGCTCCAGGAGCGGTTAGACGTCATCCGCTCGCCGCTGCGCTGCTCCATGGACAGACGTCTGAAGCTCGTACCTTTGTTATGAGGTGCCCACAGTGTTGCTCTACGCACGTCCAAGATACGAACCTGAATGAGATGAGGAAGCGTGTGTGTGTGTGTGTGTTAACTGCCTTCATCCTGCAGCGACACAAGATCCTGGACATTGTGCGACGCAGTAAGTGCTGTCAGTCTACGACTCTGTTTCTTGAACGGCGCAGGCGACTCTTAGGAGGCGCAGCCTGTCGATGCCGCCGGCTACAGTTGTTCCGAAAGACTTAGAAATCGTCCAGATGTGCGTAGTTGACATCGCGCATGCAACTCGAGTAGCGGACGTGCAAACATCTGTCTAGAACGGGAGCGGTTTGTACAGGGCGGTTGTCTAATGGAGTGTTCACTCACGCGTCTGGAGATCACTCCGGTTCGTTCTGTGCGGTTTCACGGGGAACCTGAATAAAACATGCCGCGGTTCCGGTGCGTGTTGCGCGGTGTACGCCAGCGAAGGGCAGCAAGAACCGCCGGCTGCCTCAGGAGTGGGTTGCGTATCGCCAGAACAAGAGCATTGCGGTGAAGATAACTCTTTTCCTGGACGAGTACAAATCCATCGCCGGCCGAGATGCAACGTGAGGCCGCAGAAAAACGGTTGCAAGTCTGTGCACTGCGCCAGCCCGTTTCTGCTCGTAGCAGACGGCGTTGAGCTCACTGTACAGGACAGTGTTCAGCGTGCAAAATTGTGTGCAAACTGTACTGGAAACAAAACCATTTCATGGCACAGCACGCCCCCGCCCTGCCTCATTTCATTTCCCGTTTTCTTCGATTGAACACTCCGCTTGCAAATTCGGTTACCCCCAAGCTTGCCGCACATCGGCTCCGGGTGCCGCGTGCACGTCGCTCTTCATAGGTGGGTGTTTGCTTTTTGTTTCAGGATTCACTTTGACGATTCCACGAACTCAGCGATGAAGATGCTGGCTATTGTTTGCCTCTCCTATATACAGCTCCTTTCCTTCGGCCGCTGCGCCGGCGCGGAGATCTAATGGACGGGTAGTCCTGAGAGTCAAGGGACTACATGGTCTAGCTATGATTTTTATGTTCTTGACGACCTCTTTCCTGTGCGGTCGCGGCGGTGGTATGTGGTGAAATTGCTTGCAGTGAACTCGACTCCTGTGGCTGGGTGTCATATCCCCTCCATAGAGGCCGCCTCTCGGTCTGATCCGCGCCAAGAGGCGGGAGCAGGGATGCATGTTTCCCAGCGGGTCAGTCTAAGTGGTACAGAATGTACTGACAGAACCACGCCGATGGAGTGTGGGTTTTTCCTGCCATTCGCCGTATGCATGCTCTACACCTTCCCTGTCGTTGAAACGGTATACAGAAAGGGGGGGCACACTGTTGTTCGACGTGGGCAGGCGAGGGAGAGAGGGTCAATTCGCTGCATGCAGTCGAATATTCGCCTTGCACTAACACAGTTAGAATGCGGGGTACGCGCGTGACCCTGCGGTCTGTCGTCCCACTGGGCGAGGAAGCTCGTGGGGCAGCCTGTAAGATAAAGAGGAGGAAGACACAGATCTGGTTCAAGTCTTGAGTGAGATGTTCATTTCTGTGCAAGCCTTCTCGTCGCCTACGAATCCGTGTCATCACATGAAGTAGTCACGTCCCTGGGAAGTTGCACGCTGTACAGTGATCCGCCTGACGACTGACTCTGACCGTGATTTCTGCGGATGGGCATTTTTGCTGGTGCGCTCACTGGAATTCGCCACCCTACTGCACCATTGCTTGAAAGGCGATTAGCGACATTGAACCCATGCAGGTAAAAGCGCAAGGGTCAACGCGATAGTCGCAGGCTCCAAGTATTCGGCCGGAAAAAACCGTGAATCTACGTCCGGGGATGCCCTCGTTGGCGAGGAGACTGGGCGTTCGCCAGCAGCTGAAGGTGGCAAAGATCATCAGTCTCAGTGAGGGGTACTGTGCTTCAGGCGAGAGGGTGCTCGAAGCAAAGCGAGTCACCGTCTCCTCAGTGGGAGTGCCGAATGAAAAGGTTCGTGGACAATTCAAAAGAACAATTGTTCCTGCGTGAAGAGAAACCGGAACTGCGTCATGTGTAGCGTCATGGGCGCGGGATCACACTGTGGCAGTGGCGTCAGGAGTGATAGATGCTGCCTGTGCTCTGTCCCTAAAATCTTTTCTGCCTGGAAAAGTTGAGTCTTTGGTTTGGAAATCACCAAGCAAAGATGCCCTGAAGGCTGTTTCCTCAGAATTTTACGTCGAACCTTATTTTACCACAGCTTCTCGGTGGGTCGGTTTCGGTACGCCTCGAGATAGACAGGTTATCGCCGTATCACCCCTCGTACGCGGTTTCTCGCACAGACTGAAGATGAACCCCCCCCCCCCCCAAA
>NC_018385.1:1727547-1806164 GCF_000208865.1 Neospora caninum Liverpool
CCCCCCCCCCCCCATCAACGTTTTTCACGTGTCATGCAGTTGTCTACCTTTGGTTGACCTGCAAGGCAGAACCATGGAAAGGATCGCCCCGCTACTTTCATGTAATGCTGTTTGCTATCTCGTGCAGTCCTAGGGAACCTGCTGCCCACAGCGACGCGGTATTGCAGGGCTTTTTTCGTCTTGTGTATCAGGGTCACGAACTCTCTCTTATCGCTTTTGATTGTTGATTCAGGGTGGTCGTCTCGTATGCATGTGCGCCCGCGTGGTCTCAACTGACGCTGAAAAATCGATTGCCTTTGAGACCCACATGCTGCAACAGACGTTGCAGTTGGCAGCGAGTTCGCAGATGGATGCAGGAGATACGATGAGATTACTTCCCCTTCGATTTTTGTGTCACTGGAATATCGTCCTTGGTGTGCTATGATGAAGTCACCGTGAATGTTCGTGAAGTACGTGTCATTTTTGTGCCATGAACGAGACAAAATGACCGGGTGGCCTAGAGGAACCGTCCTGCGAAATGAAATTTTCTGTCGCACAGGTCGCAAGGCCCGTGGCGAAAAAGGACTCTACCTTCTGCATCGACCTTCCGGGTGTCGAGTTAGCTGAGTGGTCTCCCCCCCTTGAGTATGCTCGCACTATTCAGTTGAACAGTGATACCAGCTAGCATTTTACAGCGCAGTTCAGCGGTAGCGTGGCTGACAATGAAGCAGTGAAAGAGCTCTCACTTCAGCTACGTACATCAGCCTGAGGATCACAGCGTACATGCGGTTATGCTTCGCATCGTGCTCTTGAACCTTTCTCGTACGAAAGCAAATGCACGACCGGGATAGACTGGAGACACTTGTGGGGGATAGTTAGGTACTGTCGTAGAATCTTTCACTCAATTGAGTGAGGACGAATCAGCGATCAGCCCCCCCCCCCCCCCCAAAAATGTGTTTTCTCGTGGCGGTTGGAGAATATAGAGTTACGGCAGCGCTGGAACGGATTATCGCATCCCCTCCGTGCCCGTGCCTAGAATGCTTAGCCCATTGTGTTGCCCAGACAAAAAGCGTCGCCATTTTCAGTAAAGACAGCTCTGCTCACGCCCCGAGTAGCACTTTCCTCATTCCAGTGATCAGCCATGAACACGCGATACGCTTGAAAACAAGTAGTATGCTGTTTGTCCACAGACTCCTCAAGCGTTGGCGCGAAAGAGTTCACTAATGGTACTAGGAAATAGGAGATCGCGTTAGTTCTTGGGAAAACGCCCTGCGAAACGCGTCGCTTCAGGCTTCATTCTGGGCAGGAGCTTCTCTATTTTCTGTTGCCAAACTGGTACCCCTCAAATGCGTTTCTGCATTCCAACCGCTGGTTCACGAGAAAGTATGCTAGCTCGAGTTTTTGACCACTGCCATACATGCAGACGGCAACATGCCTGCGCCGAATGGGGAAATTTTCCAGTGCACGGCATTCCGTCCGGGGTTTTTTGGTTCGCTACGAACAAACGGCCATCCTGTGGGAGAACCGTTGCCTTCTCTTGCGCTTTCAGGAATGATTAGTTCAGTTTTTGCTCCAGCGGAGCGAAACGTCGACCAAATACTACCTGTTTCATCTGAAGACTACCTTTTACTTGATCCGACTATCCAAAACCGAAGCCTTCTGGATTTCCTGACTACGAATGAGTCCTGCAGCGATTCTGCTCTTTCTTATGTCCATGATTCAACAGTTGACTGTCGCCCTGAAACTGCTTTCTGGACTCACCTTGAGCCCCTGCGGGAACGGTTTTGCTTCAGTAACTCATCCGCAGCCCGTTCGCCAGCTTCAGTGAAAGCGTCAGGCGGAAGTGGAGGGGCGAGACTGTCCAAGGCCTGCAACGGGCACAGGCAAGAGAGACGCCTACACGCGCCTCACATATGGTCACACGGAGAGACAGTATTGTGGGAGTATAAAATATGAGATGGACAGACAGCGCTCATTCGTGTGAACGGAGTCGGGGAAAGACGACACGGTGAAAAATGTAGCAAACGGGAGATCTCCGCCCGCCCACCGCGGACCTTCGGGCGCACATTCCTCAAACCTCAAAATCGTTCCTTGTGCCCCAATAAATTCTCGGCTCCTCTTAGAGGCTTTTTCGGCCGTACACAATTTGCGGGGCGGGAGACATTCAGTCTCCCTTTCTCACTGGACAAGAGAGCCGACACAGGCAGCGTCACAGAAAAGTGACCCTTTCCGTTGTTAATGGGGGTCGCCTTTGAATCACATATATCCTTAAACGTTTCTGTTTCAGCTCCAGTGCAGATGCACACTGTCGGTAATGCCGCACTGCGGCGGGGTACCAGGGCTGAATGAACGTCGATATGGCTGATCACTTACACATGCCTGGTCTCACAGGATGATGTGTCTCCGTCTCCCGCTCTGTCCTCCCGGATTCTGCCTTTCAGTTTCTAACCCCAGGGATCCCGAAAGGTGCGCCAAAAGGATACTGAGCAGAAAATGTTTGCTGTTTAGCGGACAGTAGTTCAGAGGACGATCTGCTGTCGTTCCCAGTCCAAAACACTGCCCCAGTGGATGTCATGATGGACCCGCCTGTCGTAGGCCTCCTTTCAGTTGCTGCCTTTCTAAAACCGCCTACACCGCCAAAGTTTGGAACGATTGTTCTAGTAAATCGAATTTCTATCAACAGGCTTACCATGAACGCTGTGCCGCTGCCGGCGACCTTCCGCAGCCGCGCCTGCATGCGCAGATCCCCACAAGAGGAATTTCTCAACTATCCTCTCCACTTTCAGCCTCGCATTTGTTTTCAACCGAACCGCCCGCCGCACGCGGTTGGGGTTCTTACCGATGATCTGCCCTAAAACCGAGGCACGACACGAAGTGTTCACGAGATAACAACGTACTTTTCGGCAGACCTGCGTGAGCACCAAGCCACGGATCCTCCACAGGTCCTCCGGTAATCCAGAACGCCCCGCCGCGCCGCCGAATCTCCCACCACTCTTCCCAGCCCTGGCGCGGGTGTCGCAGCTGGGACGAAGAACCCGGATGTGAGCTGTGTGGTGTGCAAAATCCCAGTTGATTCCCTGCCTTGCTTGACTCATGCGAACCGCGAGACGGACGACGAACACCGGAGCGCTCGTGGTTTGTGCGGTGGGTTCCCCTGGAGCTTCCAGGGGAACCCACCACCTTCCAATACCCCTTTAGCTGACCTGTCCTCTCTGTCGTGAACAGCCCCACTGCGTCTCTCCAGAGCGCGGCGCCCGCCGTTGCGGCGGAACTGCCGACTTTCCTTATCCACACAGGACAGCGAACTCACCAGCCCTTGCTCCTGAACGCGCTGTTTCCAGCGCGAGTACCACCACCCGAACGCCGCGCCGCCGCCTCCAGCAGCAGCGTGCCATCCCCAGCCGCAAGAAGGAGGTTCTAGGGCAAAAAAAGAGGAAAGGGAAAACGCAGGGAACAGATGAGCCTTGCCGCGTCAAGACCTGCTAACTCCGCCTTCGGCGTGCTCGGCGTCGCCCCGCGGCGCCTGAGTGGCGAGAAATTCGAAAGGGGCGGGCGCTCGGAAGAGGACGCACACAGGCACTCTGCTGGCAGGTGGAAGCAACGAAACCTCCGAGCTCCATCAAAACACGTGGGGCCGTCGTGGCGAGGAGCGGCCGAGTTCCAGCTTGTTTGGTTGTCTCATGGGGGCAGTTTTTGGCTGTGGACGGCGTCGCGAAGGACGGCCAGGGCTTACGGCGTTTCCAGAGCACAAACAGTGCAGATGAGAGGACCGCTGCGAGACATCCGGTTCCGGCAGAGCGAACCAGTGCGACCTTTTGCCCATGAAAAGAATCGGAAACGACGCTGACGTCGAGAGACGTCTGGAGAATTTCAGCCGCCCCGGCGTCGCGAGGTCCAACAGTTCCTTCCGGAGAGTCACGGGGCGCGACAACACTCTTCCCCGCCTCCGCAGTCGCGACGCCGGCGTCTGCCGCATTTCCTAGAGCTCCTCGTTGCGTCATGGCGAACCTCAGGTGCGTGTGTTCAAGGCAGGGTGCCTAAGCATCCCTCAGACGATTCGTGAAATTCTACCGGTTTGTTGGCCGTCGCGAGCGATTTCTCGACACGGAGGCCTTTCGGTAGTCCGATGCAGAACCATGTGCACAGAACCTAAACAGGCCGGGCGGAATCCCGCGGCGGGAACCTTCACACTTGCAAAGTGCGCCGCTGCGTCTACGGGACGGAGGGCGGGATATGCGCTTTGGTCACCGCTCCATCGCCAAAGCGCAACGCAACTGGACAAAAAGGAAACCACGCGAAGTGCCAGAAAAAACACCTGCCCAGGGACCGAGCTTCACCGCTGGAGATGGCGCATTTTCTCAAAGAAACACCCAAGACACATTTGTCACGCTCGAACAGAGAAAGCGCCTCTTAAGGCACGGGGGTCTGCACAGCCGTGTGTGTGTCGGCGCGCAATCTGCGCTGAAGACAAAAGGCGCGTTTTCAAAGGCCTGGGGATACGCTTTCGGTTCCGGCAACCCTGTAGCCGCATGCCCACTTGAAATGCACACAAAGGTCCGTCTGGAAGCGACAGCTCGCACAGACGCCGTACACGTTTTTTAGCAACGACTAGATCTGCCGATGCCTCCTGGCAGTACCTTTAGAAAACTGAAACGAATACGGCCCCACTGAGGACGGTTCCACGAAATCGGACACGCAGAGAGAGCCGTGCGCATGCATGCAGAATTCGGCCTCGGCGCCTAGCCGTCCCAGATCCTCGTCGTTCTTTTTTGCTGACGCTGCGAAAAAGCTGTTGAAACAGAAAGATGGCCACAAAGGGAAGCACCAACGGTTTCTGGTTTGCGAAGTGGGGCTTTGCCTGGGGATCCCCGGTAAGCACTCGCATTTCTGGATCAACGCTCGAGTCGCTGTGTAACTCGAGACCCGAATACACACTGGCACACGGCGTGTGAGCCGTTGTAGCGTGGCAGATTTCTCGCGAAGCTGGTACACACAGAAGACCTACATCGAGGCCAGCGAGAGCGTGGTTCTCACGCAGCCTCTTTGCCAAATTCCACTCTGGGAAGAGACCGACAGTCAGGGGGTGTGAACGACATCTGTCCTGTGTCGCATGCAACGGCTCGCCAACGCTGCCGAGGTAATGAATTTTCTCAGGATTTCTTTTGTAGTCGGTACGGCTCCAAAAGACTGGCTGTCGTGCGCGACAGGCTGACGAAGTCACGTCTCTGCCGTTCGAAATCGCGCGTCGTTCCGCGCAGCTGCGGCGTTCGCAATAGGTTGACGATCTGCCGAGCAGTGCGCAGTTCCGGACACGTGGCTCCGCGGGCAGTCACCGTGTCTGTCGCCCAGCACGCATTTAAAAAGTGTTTCCTGTCCACTGAATGACAGGCATTCGAACTGTGATGCAAGCGCAACCTTCTCGTTCTGTTCCGCTGCCCGAAAGCTTCCCACACACCACGGTCTGTGTAGAAAAACCCGCTTGGGATCTCGGCTACAACATCCAGGCGGCACAACGCAGCCGAAACGCGCACACACTCGTCCGGCTGTTTTCCTCGGTAGACAGTTCCGAGCCTCTCTCTGACGGTGTGACTGCCTTTTTCGATCGCCAGAGGCGCCAGGCCTTTTCCTCGTTCACCCCTTTTTCCCCCCCGCGAGAGTCTCTCTCGTTGAGCGGGGGTCAGTCGCGCAAACAGGTTTCTCCACCGCCTGGGTGTTTTTGCCACAGCCCTCGCTTCGGGCCCGCGTCGCAGTAAACTTTGCACGCAGCGGAGAAAGTCAAGAAATGGTTCCAGCGGGGCTTCGTCCACGCCAAGTCCACCTTGCCCCAAAGACAGAAAAGCTAAGTTGGGGTTCTATGTGTGTACCAAACGAGGGGAAAACAAGGGAAGCTACAGCGGCAGTTCGATCCTTTGCATGCAGAGGGACTCCACGCACATCTCCGGCCAGCGAAGCCGCGCCGTCGGACAAAGAGACGAACTGCGTGAGGCAGGACGCAAAGCAGCACACGCACCCCGAGAGGTGTGCTGAGCAGCAGGAGGGAAACAACGGAAAGGAGCGCTCGTTCGCCGCCGGGCGAAGCGAGAGCAGCTTTCCAGAGGAAAGTTACTTGCAAAGAAAGATAGGAAACGCCCTGGCAGTCCAAACGAACGACTGGCTTCGCTGCTCTCTCTTCGCGCTGACCACGCGGTGCGGAAAAGCGAGACGCATGGCCGTGGGAGGCAGAAACAAAGACATACAACAAATCGACGCGCCTCTCTGGACACATGCAAAGCGACAGGTCCCCACTCTGCTGCAGTTCTTCCGGAAAAGACAGGAACGGTGCGAGGGGGAGGTCCTCGCGAAGACAGCGCCCTCTCTGCGCACCGATGGATTCCGGTGTACACACACGCGAGCGAAGCAGGCCGCTGCCGGGGCGACAGATCTGCATGAAATTTCTTTTGTCCGAGTCACACCAGTCACGCCGCGTCGCCTTTTGCGCACCGGGGTATCCCGGTGTTCTCTGAAGCACACGCCGCATGCAACTGGCAGAGTAACGCACCTCGCTTCCACGCCGGAAGCGGGCGCGCGCATTTTCTGGGCTCCGAGCAGTCGGTTTCGGGCAGCCGTCTCCTGCCTCTCCGTCGCAAACTGACGATCTTTGCGCTCTCGCCCAAGGAGCTCTGAGTATGCTGCACTCGCCAAGCTCCGCCAACCTTCTCCACACGGAAGACACGGACTGCTTCAGCTGTACCGCGCCATCAGCTGCGCGCACATACAACACACATTCCCAGCCCATGCTCCTCGACGCTACGAGGCGGACGGGGCGTCCCCACAAAACCTCTGCGTCGCCGCAACAGCCGCCGAGTTGTCCCCCCAAAACTACTTTTCACGCCAAACAGACTTCTGCTCTCAGTTGCCAGTGGCCCAGGATCGCTCTGAGGAAACAGGACTTTGATGCTTCCAAGCTCGCCGCCCCCCAGACACACTTGGCGTGCGCCCTTGCCACGCGTTTCTCGACCTCCTCTGTTCTTCTCTGGAAGCATTCCCTCGTCTGTGTCGCTTCGCTGCGCTCTCGACGGCCGAAACGCACGTCCGAATCCAACGGTCGCTACCCTCCGCAGAGAAAGGGAAAGTCGCCTTCCCGAAACAGGACATGTGCGCCGACAGCACAGCGCCTCTCTTTAAGCGAACTCGCGGCGTCCTCTCCTGGACCCCCCACGCAGAGACACGGATATGTGCAGAGACAGCATGCAGCAGAGACAGCATGCAGCAGAGACAACATGCAACGCATTCTCGCTCCCCAGGGCGCACCTGTCTGAGCCACTGGGCCTTCTGAAGGCAGGCCTCGCCCCCTGCGTCCTTGACAGCGCCGAGAACCTGCGCGAGTTGCAGCAGCTGCTCCATGAACGGCGCGCGCTGCAAGTGCAGGGTCAAGTCTCCGCCGTAAGTGCTGATCAAGTCTCTGTCGAAAGCGCAGAAAAGGACAGAATGATCCCGAAAAACGTAAAAAACTTTCGGCGACGGGACACCCCACCTCCCCCTCCCGAGGCCGGTTCAACCGCACGCCGCGCGGATGCACACGCGGCTGTCACTGGGGCGCGCCGAAGCATCGCGACAGAGCCTCGCCAGTGGAGACACCCGGACAACGCCGCACCTCAGACTACAGCGCCTGCGTGCATCTCTAAACGGAGGAAAGCT
This sequence comes from Neospora caninum Liverpool, assembly GCF_000208865.1. Classification (NCBI taxonomy): domain Eukaryota; phylum Apicomplexa; class Conoidasida; order Eucoccidiorida; family Sarcocystidae; genus Neospora; species Neospora caninum. The sequence continues at coordinate 1,735,204 of NC_018385.1, forward strand.
CCCCACACGCCTGTCCCCCCTCGTTGGGCCCCGGCGTCAGTCCCCAGGATTGGCATGCACGCCGGAGTCTCGCCAAAGAGGCGGCGTCCTTTTCTACTGAGAGGGTTCAGTGTGGGAGTCGCAGCGGCCTCTCCAGGGGGAGACAGTGAGCGGGGATGGAAAGACTTTCGAACACACACAACTACCACAAGCGGGGCTCTCGGTCGCCTCGCGCTCGACACACAGACCCCGGCAGTCGCTTTGTTGCCCTCAACAGAGACACGCGCGGCGCGGAGTCTCCCTGGCGCTCTATCGGCTCCAATGAAGAGACGTAATCCGCTTTACGCCATGCGTGCGGGAGAAGGACATTTGGTTGGGTGCAAAATGGTAGTTTCTAGCATATTCTGAGCGGTGTTAAAAATACCACCGTCCAAAACCGGCGGTTTGATAGTATTTATGTCATCGTTTCTTCATCTGGGTTTATTATCACAGCTGTTCGAGCTTTGAATGCCCGAACCTTGAGGTCAACAATTTATTACTCGAAATGTCGCGAAAAAATGTTCCTACCCGACGAGCTCGATGGCCTGCTTCACGTTCTCATCCACGCCCCGCATTTTCGGACTCGTTGCCGCGACAGCCTTGACCACGTCCAACATCGCATTCACGTAAAGCTTCAACTGCTCCTGCATGCCTTTCTCCTTAAAGCTGTACACGATGGACACGTACGCCTGGAGCACGCCTTCGCGCAGGTCGTGGATATACCACAGCCACTCTTCGTTCACCTGAAAAAGCGACAGCACCGCCCCAAAAAACAAAACGTCTCACTCCACCAGCCGACAATGCCCTCAAAAACGGGCAAAATGTCATCCTACACCTACACCTAACTCCACACATCTCCACGCGTCTACATCTACCTCTAGAGAGCTGCGTCTCTGCATGTGCATGTGCGATGTGTACACGCTCGCGTGCGTGTATGTGGAGATGAGTCTTCCAGCGCTCTCTGCGCATTTGCGCCTCGCGTGTCCTCGCTGGTGAAAGGCTCCTCTCTCGCCGTTGCTGCATAGGCAAAAGTGGGCCCTTTGTGTACATCCTGGGTTGCCGTCGCCTCGACTGAGCCATTGGCAAACACCTGCAGCTAGACTCCCTGTTCCACACACTATATAGAATGGGATCGGAAAAAGAGCGCGGACGCACGAGAGGACCCCCCCCCCCCCAGGCGCGTCGCTGCGAGAGCTGTCACTTTCGATTTTGGGTTCAGGGGAAGAGCACCGCCCGCGCACACTAATTGAGATAAATAAGACAGGATCTCAAATCGAATACACAGAGACATTATGGTGGACGTACTTGCCAGTTGCTCGGGCCCACGTCGTAGGAAGTGTTACCAGCTTGGTGAAGAATCGCCATGAACGAGTCGAGGTAAGGGGCAAACGCCTCGCCACCCATCGTCATCGCCGCGTCGCCCACAGCGATCATCACGCACGGCTTCAGCGCGCGTTCGACATTTGGATCCTGCGAGAGGGGAAAGAGAAAACGGTGTCCACAGATACGCGCACAGAAAGGTCCAGCGGCGCCTTCAAGTTTTGAAGCGCGTCTCAGCCGATCGCGCCGCATTTGCTCTGACGCCGGGACAGCTCCCCTGCTTGAAGCAGAGATCTCCGCCGCAGCCCCGCCCCGCGTTGTGTGCGTTGAACGGAACGATGCAGAGACGGAGATGGGCGTCGCGCCGAATGCAAAGCGTGGAGACGAGAAAAACGCGCGTCGCGGCCTGGGCCTTCTCCCACTTTTGTGTCGGGCTTCCCGATTGCTTCTCCCGACGTCGCGGCCTCTAGAAAAAGTAGACACCCTTCCCTTCCCCTGGCTCCAGACACCCTTTCCAGTCCCGGCCACGTCGGTGCCTTTTTTACCTGAAGCATCTGATACATGCGCGCCAACAAAGGTCCGCTGTACGGGGCGAAGGCGGGGCCGAGCGCTCGGCTCACGTCTCCGACGAGTTCGACGCAAATGCGCACAGTCTGCAATTCGTCTGTCGTGCTACTCCCGGAGGTCGCGGCAGCCGCCCCCGCGCCGCCGCCGGAACTTCCCGCCGCCGACCCCGTCGAGTTTTCCAGACCCGACGCGACGATGCACACCACATCTTCCGCGAACGCTGCGGTCGAAGGCCCCGCAGCGTTCACGAGCGCCGAAGTCGCCAGCAAAGCGTCGTTCGTGATGCTCTCGCTGGCTGAGCAGCTAAGCTGCGCAGCAGTCCCCGCCGGTGCGTTAGCCGGAGGCGACGGCCCCCGGAAAATCTGCAGAGAAACCGCAGAGGCGCAAACGCACACCCCACGGCGAAGTGGCGAAGGGAACGAAAAACACGCGAACCGAGCCCGAGCCAAGCACGAGAGACTCCGGAAAGAACTCAGTGGGCGCCTCGGCCACAGAGTCTGCCGAGAGCTGTGGTGGGGGGTGTCCAGACTGCGCAAAAGTGCGACGGGGGAATCACAACTTTGCGGCTAGCTCTCGAGTGAGACAACAGTACAGAATGCGGACGATGTGAACGCGGCTCGGAGGCTTCCAAGCGCCCTGTGCTGAGACGAAGGAATGTCGCGTAGCGCGGAAGCCGCCTGGGAACGAAGACCTTGGGCGGTTTGCGCAGCGCCCGAGACAGAGTCGCATGCAAGTCCTTCCGCGTTCTTACTCGCGCGAGGCACGCCCAGATCTGCGAGGCCACAGGTTGGACCTGGTCCCCCAACCGCAGGCAGAGGATCTGGATGACGCCGCAGAGGAGCCCTGTTCAGCCGACGAGAAAAACACAAGACGGGGACGATTGAGGAAACGGCACTTAGGAGAAGTCGCGATGCCCCCGCACACGCGGCGAACCTGCAGCCGTCTTCTCCTGGGCGCCCATGCACCAATGCACACGGGGCTCTGCGCAGCCCCTCGTCCCGCCCTCGAAACACGCAGATTCAAGCCAAGACATTCTAAAATCGTACATCCATATGCATATATATATATATATATAGATAGATAGATAGATAGATAGATAAAGAAAAGTGTATGTTTATGTAGCTCTCTCGCTCTCCTCCCCGGCCACGCCCTTGCAGTGCTCGTAAAACTCTCTTTGTATACAGAGGTGAATTGCCCCGTGACACCAGCCGTCTCCCTCACGGGTCTGCACGTGGCTGTCTCTGTCCCTGGCGTTTTTTGTCGAATCCTCTAGGTCGCCACCCCGCCTGCGTCCTACGCCTATCTTCTACGTCGAGTTTCCCGCGCTTGGCCCTTTGGACTCTGTTCTCAGCAGTTCAACTCATGCAAGCTGTGTGGTCTTCCGCCTCCGTGTTTTTCCCTGAATTCCTGGAGTGTGCAGCTTACCCTGGCGCTGGCGCGTTGCCTCGTTCGCCTCGAACATGAAGGACTGGGAAAGTTGCTGAACGAAGTGGTCCAGCAGTTTCAGCATCGACGGTTTGCAGCTCTCGCCTGAGAAGGAGACAGAGTGGCGAGCGCGGACGCTGAGAAAGACAGGCGAGGACCGCCCAGAGAGGGTGAGAAGACGCAGAGAGGCGCGCCGGGGAGGCTCATAGAGCCGCACGAGGGCAAAGGGTGTGGGCGCACAGCGGCGACACGTTTGGCGTCTGCGCGTCGGCAACGAAGAACTGAAATCGAGGGAAACGTTTGGACCCGTGGAAACGGGAAGGAGCAAGGAAAACAGCCACACACATCAACGAGCGAGGGCCCTGAACATGCGCCGCTGCACGCGAAGCAAACGAGTCACAAAGTGGAGAAAGCTCTGTCGACTTGCCGCGTTCTGCGAAGAGAGATACGCGTTTTTGTCGTTTCCCCCCTCTCCCTTCCTTCGCAATTCCACCTCGCGCAGAGGAACAGTTAAAGGCCAACGTGCACAGGCGCGTGCGCACTCACCTGCATTGTTGATGAGAGCTCCCAGGCAATTGAACGCAGCATCCCGCAGGCTGCGCTCGTCCTTACGCGAGAACGGAAGAACAAGGGGACAGCGGGCTAAGACAAAGTGACAACGAAGGGAGAATCAAAAGAGACGCCGAGAGGCCACGACTCCCACACATGTGCAGGAGCGCGCACGGGGTTCCCAGCCCACCGCGCGAGTCGGCAAAACGGAACGGAGGACGAAAGATCCCACTCCCTCGCCTTTCCCCAGATGATATACCCCTCCAATGAGGAACAGAGAACGCATCTGGCCTCTCTTGCTCTCCTCAGACACCTCTGCATTTTCTCGCTGCACACTTGCCACCATAGCTCGACCGATACTCACAGCAGCATTAGCGTATACACATGCATCTACACCTAGATATACATGCATATATATGCATATATATGTATCCGTGTATATATATATATATATACGCACATACAAAAAACATATATACATATATATACATATAGGTGTGAGGAGGTCGAGCGTGTGCGTGGGATGATGTCTCACTGCATCTGCGCGTTCGGAGACTTGGATGAGAGCGTCGCAAAGTTTCTGGAAGAGAGGGTCCAGAGGCGTCGAGACGAGTTTCTCGCCGTCGCCTGCGGTCATGTGATCCGCGAGTTCGTGGAGGAGCCAGCAGACGTTCACGGCAACGCGCGGCTGGTCGAGCAGGCGGTGCACGATGGCGGCGAGGAGCGAGTTGTTCTCGGCCACGACTGTCCCGTCTGCGTTCACCAGCTTCTGCATCACGACGGGAGTGTGGAACTGCGCGATGCGCCCCAGCGTCCACGCAGCGGTGTCTCGGACCGCCACGGAAGAATCCTGCAAAACGTTGACGAGCGATGTGAAGGACTCCTCGACGAGCGGCTTCAGCGCCTCTGTGTCGGGGCCTTCCATGATGCTGCCGAACGCCAAGACCGCCGCCTCCCGCCGTGTCCAGTCCGGACTCGAAAAGTTCTCAGACACAAACTGAATCACCGGCGGCAAGATGTCGTTCTTCACTACCTACAGAGAAAAAGGAAAAGCGGGGGAAGAAGCGGAACGCGTCTGACCCCTGGGAGGACCGCTCTCCGTGCGAGACGCGCGCACGCAGCGAAGCCGGGAGACGACAGCGCGAGAAGAAACGGGAGAGAAAGAAAGAGGAGGCGTGAGGAACGGAAGGAGCTGCGCGACGCGGGCCGGAGCAGAGGCGAGCCACAGCCCCAGAGCCGCAAGGGAGGGACCGCAATCGACAAGTTGCGAGAAACCATCTTTCTTTACCTGAGCACAGAGGCCGAGGCACGTGCCAGCCGCCATGGCGGCCGTCCAGGAGTCCGCGGCGTCTGCTTCTTCGCTCTCTTGTTGGGTAAGTGTGTTGAGAAGAATGGGGAGGAGAAAAGGGAGCGCCTGCTTGATGATTTGGCTGTTTCTCGGCACGCCGGCGCCCTCCGGCGCGTCTGCGCCGAGACACGCCGCGTCTTCCTCCTGCTGCTGGATGTCGATTTCCACATCCGCAATCGTGTTCCACAGCTCCATGGCTGCAATGCACACACTGTCGTCGCCGCTCTTCAGCGCCTCCCAGGAGAGAGGCCCAATGCCGCTCATGTACGGCTCGAGGAGCGAGTAGTACTCCTCGGCGATCTTCACGAGACACTCGAAGGCGGACACCTGGACCGCCTGGTGGGCCACCTTCGTGTTCTCCAACACCACCTGGATGATGTATTCGCGCTCCGTCTGCGACGGAAACCCCAGAGCCAGAAAGAGAGAAAAAGAAAGAGGGAACGGAAGACATGAGAGACAGACAGAGGGGAAAAGACAGAGGGGAAAAGACAGAGGGGAAAGGAGGAGCGAGAGAAGGGAAGAGAACGAGGGGAAAGGAGAAAAAGACAGATTTGAGTCAGTTAGGGGACGGCCCGCGAGAGGCGTATGCCGAGCGCGTCGGTTGATCCGCTAGAGAGAGAGAAGACAAGGTCGGTACGATGCGTGAAACTCGTGCGCAAACCTCAAAAACGGGAAAGAAAAGAGAGAATGTAAAGGACACAAACACTCGTCAGGAGCCGGAGGGGAACGCAGAACGCCTCACGGAGGGCGAAAACTGTAAAATTTGTGGAGAGCGGAAAGCCTTTTTAGAAGGGAGGCGGAAGCGAAAAAGGCGAACAGGTGACGGAGCAGGGAAAGGAGGAAGCACGCGCCGAGGGTCCGCAAAGACTTTGAGGGAAAGCGTCACGGCGAGGCACGACGAAACAAGGGCACAACACACCAAGGGGAGGTGTCTCCACCGTCTCCGTCTACACCGCCCGGGGGCGTCGCCAACGAGGAGACAGAGAGGCGGCAGAGACGGAGACAAGAGAGAGGAACGAGACACAGAGACGAAAGGACTCCTGTCTCCACCGATCGTGTCAGTCGAACGGAAGAGTCTTTACCTGGTTCTCGAAATTTTTCTTTGAGAAAATGAGGGCGTGGTAAAGAGCCTTGAGCGCTGCAACCTTCAGCTGCACGTCCTCGTCCTTCATTCCTGAAGCCACATAGACAGAAACGGAAACGCATCCCTCCACAAACGTTCCAGGTTTGTTGAACGGAGAGCACGTCTCCTTTTAGCAAAGTGAACTGATCAAGAAGCAAACCAAAAGCGCAAGACGCCTCGAGACAGTACCCGTTGGCTACCCTCCGCATCCGCCCCTCACAGAACTGTGTGCGCGTTTTTCGCTCTAAAGAAGTCGGCCACGCACGCAGTGAAGCGATGCAGTCGATCTCTCTTTCGTCACAAAGGTTTCCTTGCCCTCGCGCCACACGCACATCCCTCCGCACGCGAACTTGGCTAGGACTGGTACAACGCGAGAATCAATATCCAAAACGATTCTGGGATGACGCTCGTTGAGGATTCCCCCGTGCTGCCTAGCTTTCTCTAAACACTTCTCGACGCCAAATGATTCTCCGTGTCCCTTTCACGCGTACTCACAAATAAATATCCTTGTGTCGATTCAACCTGTGCATGCATGCGTTTAGCTGCGCATTTCAGAGTCGCTCGCAATCTCTACAGCGGCGGCCTGGGTGACACTAGCGCGTGGGTGTTCCCCTCTCTCCCTTTGTTTCTCTTTTCTCTTTGTTTTCCTTCCCCTTTTCTTTGCCTCGAAGAAAGCATACCCTGCACAACCGCCGTGAGGATGTTGTTACAGTGCGCCTCGCTCAAGACGTCTGCTGGATCCTCTCCTGTTTCCTCGACGATGTCTGAGTGTTCTTCACACAAGTAGGCGAGGCAGGTGAGGGCGTTTCGCCCATACACCTTGCGGTGTGCAGACACCCCGTCCGCTTGCGCGCTCGCTTCCGGCGTCATCGTTGCTTCTGTGACGAGCGTCAATAGAAAAGGCAAAAGTTCGGGGAAACCGTCGCCCGGCAGCTCGACTCTCCCGATCTTGGACAACACCTGGCACACCGCGTTCGCCACCTGAGACGAAGACCCCACAACAAAGACCGAATGTGAACTCACGACGCACACAAGCTCTAGTCCACCGGAAGCGAACCACCACCGTCTGCTTGTATCTCTACGCAACTACAGATACGTAGACGGTCATACATATATTTATACATGTATGCATGTAAATGCAGATCCGCACAACTGCGTATGTGTGTACATCGTAGGTCGCACGCATAGATTCGCGTAGAGAAAACCCCCGGTCTAGAGGCAAATATATATATATATATATATATATATATATATATATTGCATGCACGGTCAGCTTGGAGCAGCGGAACGCACTTGGATGTGTTCGGTTTTGATTGCGGCGAGGAGCTGCAGGCGCATCGCCTGCTTGGCCTCTTCGGCGACGGCACGCCATCTCTCTGCAGCTGCGTTGTCGAGGACGACGTCCTGCACAAAGAAAAGTTCAAAATCACTTCTTTAAAGCGGTCCACACTCCAAACCCACTCTCTGTCGGGCGTGAGGAAACGCCCCTCTTCTCTGTGGGCTGTCTGAGCAGCTACCGAGCCAGCGGGTCTCCATCCTCGCCTTCTCGTCCAGTCCATCTGTTGCCCCGTCCTCCGGTGAGCGCCACACCACTCTCACGCAGGCGACAGTCTGGTTTCTGCGCTTTTAAACCCGCCTTTACGAGACTCCAAGGGATGCAATCTTTCCCGGGTTTTGCGTGTACCTTGGCGCTGATGCAGTTCTTGAAGGTGACAGCGGCGATTTGCTTGGACAGCAGTTGCTCCTGGACTTGGTGCGAGTCCGCGGTCGCGAGAGGCGCGTCGATGACGCGCGCGAGCGAGACCAGAAAGAGGCTGAAGTCTCCATCGCGCGCGCCGACGAGTTGCAGCTCCGCCTGCTCGCGAATCGCCTGCCGGTGGTCCAGCGTCGACACCAGCAGCTGTTGCATGAGATGAAGAGACGCGCAGTCGCCCTCCCCAGCTTGCCCCGGCGCCGCTGCCATTCTTCGAGACGCAGGAGGAGACAAAACAACGGGACACGGAGACGGCGAGGCGGAAAGGAGGGAGAGCAAGACAAGGGGTCGCAGAGAAACAACGGAGAGCGGGAGGAGAGGAGAGCGGGAGGAGAGGAGAGCGGGAGGAGAGGAGAGAGACAGGGGAAACAACGGAAACGAGGACAAGGCGCGCAGCTAGAAAAGACGGCGAGACACACCAGCTGCGTGCCAGGAGAGACAGGAGAGGAAACGCGACGGGGACGGTGGAGAGAAAAGGCAGAATGCACAGCGGAACGGCCAGCTTAGGGAGTGAAGGCCCGAGAGAGACGACAAAAAGTTTAGAGGCGAGAGAAACGACGTTCAGAGGGAAGCGCGCGGCTCAGGATGCCGCAGGAATTTGATTCGCCAGTTGTGAGGGGCTGCGCCAGACGGCACAAACGAGGGGAGAAAACGGTGGGTGTTGGGTTGTCGGACAAAAAGTGTTGTCTCTCCTCGCCTCCGCTCTCGGATTCTCCGCGGAAAGAAAAGACACCTTCGTGACTGCGCCCCGCGGGCCGTCAGACAGCGCCAGCACACAGACGTGAGGGATTCTGGAAAGGTGTTTGCTTTTTCTCGTCGAAAGACCAGCTGCGTGTCTCTCCCTTCTCTCTGTCCTCTCCTATGCGTGCTCTTCCGCGTGCGGACTAGGTCGGCTGTCGGCAGCAAACGAAACAGCCGCGTCCGGCGACAGGAAAGCAGGCGCGCTTTTGCACGCTCACAGCGGCCTCGCGTCGACTAGCCGCTCTTGCGCCGCGCGATTCACCCTGGGCCCCGATGTCGCCCAGTTCGTGGTCACGCGTCTCTCTGAGTCCCGGGTGTTTCTCCCCGGACTTCGGACCCCCCGCCTGGGGCGCGACCGCGGAGAGAGTTAAGCCCTCGATCGCCCAAGCAGGTCTGTCTTTGGCACGCGGCGCGCGAAGAAGGCGAGGCTCTCCCGTGTCCAAGACAGACGGAACAGAGAGCTGCTGGGCCGCGCTCTGGGCGAGAGAAAACCACGGACACGTCCACTCGCCTGCTGTCTGTACACCCAGCGCGGCCAGGGAGACGAAGCGCTTTGCCGAGAGGAAGGAGGAGAAAGAAACGGGACGAGCTACGAGAGGGCTTTTTGAGACTCGAGGGTGACGACACGGCGACGGGCGAAGGACACGGGCGCAGGGACGCCCGGGACTGCGGAAAGAAACTCTCCCGTGGATCCCGCGACCTCCGCGCGTCGTTTGTTTCGCGTAAATCGCAGCCTAAGCAGTTACAACGGAGTGAAGTCCTGAGAGAAGAAGACTGGGAAGAAAAAGAGATTGGACGAGACGGCGTTTTCGACGGAGAGCGGGCGGTGACGGGTGTACGTTGCGAAGCGCGGCTCAGAGGTTTTCCGAAGAGAGGACGCGCAGCTTTCGAGCAAAGGGGAAACCAGGTCGGCGAAGCACACCGCGGGAAATGTGTAGAAGAAAGACAGGAAAGAGGCGGGAAACGAGCGTCGGGGGTCCGGTGGTTTTCCACGCGTGCGGGGGAGAGAAGACGAAAAGGCGCGAGAAAAAGGGGCGTTCTGCGCGAGGGAAAAAAACGCTCTCAGTTTCAAACGGAACGCAAACAGAAGAAACGGCCGAAAAGACCGGAAGACTTTTCGCTGAGCCTCGGCGAAACGGACAGACGCATCCAAACCACCTAACCGGTGGGGGCGTGTGGCAACGGGAGAAAGAGAGTTAGAAGAGAGACACCGCGATCCCGCAACCGAGCGCTCGCGCGCGGCACGACTGTGGAGTTCGTCCGGGCGCGCAACTCTCGGAGTTTTGGGTTTTCAAGAGTCGCCTCTTTGCTTGGCCCTGGCCTCGCGGAAAAAGTCGCTCGCATGTCGCTTGACGCACAACCACACACACACACCGAAAGAAACGCGAAAAAGAGACATCTCTCGCGCCTGCCTCGAGCGAGACCGTGCGCCTCATGCTTCGCGCCGTGACGGGAAAAAAGCGTCGCAAAGCTGCAACGCACACCCTCGGCAGTTGTGCGGTCACTATGTGAGAAGAGAGAACCTCACTACCCCCCCTACCCCCCCTCACCTTGGGGTCCGAGACGCCACACGTGCTTCCCAGAGTTGCAGCCTCGCTGGGTTTTCGGAGCAGAAAAGGGAGATTGCGGCCTCTCGCCTGTTCGAAACCGTCGGAAGGTCCTCGAAGGCCAGCCGGTCCTCACTCGACGCCTGCGGGTCCGATTTTCGATCTTTCCGCACACACACAAGGCAACCTCTCTCCCGTCTGGGCGCGAAGTTCGCGGAGGGCCGACCGGTTTTTGCGAAAAACAGAGAGCGACGCTCTCGCGCAAGGACGGCAAAGACACACACGAACGCTGGGAGGCAAATCAGCACGCCGAGGACGGTTCTTCAAGGGTTTTAGTCTCGCACTCCGAAAGGCAAACGTGTGTGCGGGCCGGCATGGAGGCAGAGCCTTTCACCTTTCGCGTCTCCTGTTGGTGTGTATATACAGTCCTCTGTGCACGCTGCGCGTGCCTCTCGCTTTTCCCCGTCTTTTCTCCCCCCCCGCCAGCAACTTTTTAGTGCACGTTTTCACGATGTTGAACCAGAGGCAGAGCGATGGGATCCGCGCTGGAGTCGGGAGGAACGCCAGTTGAACAGGCGAAGCGCTCAGCTGAACAACCGCGTGTGCAGCTGCATCGAGCGGCCAGCACATTCCGCGATACGCAGTCCGGGGCGTGTCTGTTCGAACAGACCCCCGAACGCGCGCGCGCTCGCAGAGAATCCAATGTCGCGGGAAAGGTTGACGATCTGCTGCAGAATGTGAAATGCTCGGACGCAACGCACAAGTGAACTGCGTAGAACGCTCTGGGGGCCGCGCAGGAGACGGCGCCGGCGCGAGGCATTTGCGCTGTCTGCCCCGTGGACTGCCTCGGAGAAAGGCCTTAGGGAGGGTGAGACTGAAGGGACAGGAAGATTCCGCCGTGAAGAGGTCTGGTTCTGGAGGCCTCGGGGTCGAGGGGCGAGCGCCTCCGCAGGCACTGGGGACGGGAGAAGTCCACGCTGTCTACCAGTAAGAGGACAGGCGAGAACGCCGCACTTTTGCTTTGGGGCGCCCCGCGTTGCCCCCGAGAGGCCGACGCCTTGAAGATAATGGGCCACGCATGCCGCCTGTCCGTTTCGCGGAGTCTGCTTCGTCGTCTCTCCGTTTTGACTCTGTTTTTTCCTTTCGCTCGTGCGTTCCTTCCGACCCTCGGAAGCAGACGGGGGAAACGCAGGGTGTTTTGTACAGACGCATTCGTTTCGGCGCAGAGATGTATTGATAGATGCACGCTTGTGGGATAAGAGCTACGGTTCAGGGTTCCCAGGTTCCCGTCCACTTTTTGGTTCTCTCCAGGATTCTCTCTTTTCCGCACGATGCTGGCACTCCTGTTTCTTCTGCTGGCTTCTTCGTTTGTTTCGGCCGCCGCCGATCGCCGGATATGTGTGGCGCCGGAGCGGGTGTGGAGGTCGGCAGGCCGTTTCTCTCCTGGTGGCGACGGCCTGCTCGTGCCTTTGTCCTCGTTTCTCTCTCCAAAGGGCGGAACGGAGTCGTTGCTCCTTCCCTCGTTCGCGTCGCTGGCTTCCTCGCCGAGGCCCGCTCTCCTGACGACTGAGCCGGCGGCGCCGCAAAGAGGAAGGCCGTTCCGGCGTCTCCTGAGAACTGCGGAAGAGGCGGCATCGGGAGATGCCGCCATCGAAGGTCCGAGACAAAGGCCACCGTCTCTAGGTTTCCTCCAGCCGCTGGGAAGGGAGGCGGTTCTGTCAAAGGGCCGTCACAGGGAAAGGCTCTGTCGGCGACGGTGGACTCGATCCCCGGCCGCCTTGTCCAGCATGTCGCATCCGTTCTTGCGTGCGGCTTCCGCCGCCAATTCGCTTTTTGGTTGTGCCACGGGGAGACGAGACCGGAGCAAAGACGCGAGCCCGCGGGAAGGAAAGTGGCGGGTGCGTCTCCCGGCCGCAACGCGGAACCCCGCCGCGAATTCGCAAAGGGCGGCGCTCGACAACTGGAGGTGTATGGACAGTCGGCCAATGGGGACACGGAGAGGCGCTGGCGGAATGGAGGGCGGTTCTGCGTCGACTTCGGCAGCGGCGTCGACGTCTTCTCTCGGCTCGTCCTCGCTGAATCCGGTACGGGGCAGTCAAGATTTCCCGCCTCTTCTTTGGCGGCTTCACCGGTGGCTGTTCTCCCAGTGGCGGGAGACTGCAGCGTCGTTCGGGTTCCAGGAATTTGCGACTCCAGTCGTCGAGCCTGCTGAGCTCTACCTACACCCCAGTGAGGAACGGAGCGCGCGCCGTGGAGGCGACTTTCCTGTCTCGCACCGCTCGGACGAATTCGCGGGATTTGGCAGCAGAGAGCGGGGCGAAGGCGCCACGGAGGAAAGCCTCCGCAAAAGGTGCACTGCCTCGAAACTCCCTCGGCTTTCGAACTCAAGCGAGACAGCCCCAGGCGCTCACATGGAGTCGCGTCCTTTACACGTGGCGTGTGCCGCGCGCGGTGAAGGTGCGGCCCTGACGTCACCGGCGTCGCCATCCTCGCAAGGCATTTCGACGGGGATTCCTCCGCACCTCTACCTTTTCGAGGACCAGAGTCGCAGACCCCTGGCGCTTCGCCCGGAACTGACGCCGTCCCTCTGTCGACTGCTGCTGCGCCTGTACGCGAAGCCTCGGCAAGGCAGTGCACAGCCACTACGGCCTGAGCGCGTTTGCAGCATCGCTGAACTCGAGAGCCTCGCCGCGTCGCCGGCCTTACCCGTTCGCTTGTCTTCCATAGGGGATTGCTGGCGCTACGAGAGAACAGGTCGGTGCCGCCGAAGACAACACTGGCAGTGGAACCTGGACATCGTCCTGGGGCCGGGCGAGAGGACGGATTCGTCGGCGCTGGTGCCCCGAAACCTGCATGCAATCGGTACCCGACGGGGGCGCGACGCACGCCTCGAGGAACGCCGTTCGCACGCGGGCCTTCTGGATGCGAGGCCCGAGGCGGAGATCCTTGCTGCAGCGGTGTCTCTGCTGGAAAAGCTCGGGCTGCGTCCGGAAGATGTCGAAGTTCGCGTCGGCAGTCGACGGGTCCTCGAGGCGCTCCTCGTCCGCCTGGGTGTCGTTGACGGGCGCAAGCTCTGGGCAGAGCCCGTGGGCGGATCTGCGGACGAGGAAGGACGCGCGGCGGAAACGAAGTCAGAAGGCCGGCCAGAGTGCACTCGGCAGCGGGAGACCGTGAAAGAGAGCGCAGAGGAGAGTCGACGAGGGGAAGACCAGAACTGCGCTTCGCAGGCACCGTCGAGGAAGGAGGGAGACACCGGCGCAGTACGGGGTCGGCGCCTCGAGGGCGCAGACCCGAGCGCCGCGGGAAAGACCGACAGGGTGAGCCGGGCGTTCGCGGGAGCTACGGGACGGGAGGGAAGTGAAGAGCGCGTGGAATGGACAGAGAAAGAAAGGGAGACACAGAAACTCGAGGAGATCTGTCAGGTCCTGGATCGGTTAGAACGGCATCCCGTGGACGCCGTCCTCCCACTTCTGAGCCACGTCACAGGTTTACGTCCTGCGGACGCCCGAACTTTGATCGAAGCCGTCCAGGCGTTCAATCCGTTCCCAGACCCCGACACAGGGACACCCTGTCCTTCGTCTGGCTCTTCTCTCGCTTCACGGGCTTTGTGTGTCTCCAGTTCGCTCGGGTCTCCTAACGTCTCGGCTTCCGCGGCGGCGGCAGAGAGACACCTGGAAGCTGCCGCGGAGGAAGCCCGGCAGCTGTTTGCCCTCTTTCCTCTCTACGGCCTCTCACGCCGGTGGCTCTCGTGGCATCTGCTGACTGTGCGCGGCCTCGGGTACTACCGCGGTCTCGTGTTTGAAGCCTTTGAGCGCGTCAACTCTTCCTCGCGCCTCGCGCGCGGGGCAGAGACCGGTCGTGGGGAACCAGAGAAGATGGCTGTTGGCGACCTTTCGAGGCGGGTTGTGGGTGTAAAGGCAGACGCACACCCTCGTGTCGCTAGCCTCGCCTCGCCGGCTGATCCGTTGTTCAGACCCAGGGCTCTGTTTGGAGGCGGCCGGTACGTGAAGCACGTGCTGCGGTTGCCAGGCCTCTCGGCGCCTTCGCCTGCCTCAAACGGGGCGGCGGCCTCGCTGAGGAAGCAGTTCCTCGGAACCGGAATCTCGGCGGTAGGTCTCGGCATGGGCGACACAGTCCTTCTCGACTTGCTCGACCGCAAGGGACTTCTCCCCGACCTCCGTCCGGGCGCAACGCCTCTCGTCGACATCGTCGTCAGCGTCCTCGCGCCGTCCTCTGAAAGGCCAGCAGCGGGAGACAGAAGCGCCTACGCATCTGTCGAGGACGCGCCGTCTCCGGCCGCCTCGCATGCACGAAATCCCTCAAAAACTCCAGCTGCGGGGACACAGGACGCTGTGCGAGACATGCGCCAGCATGCAGCCAGCCCCGCCGATCGCTTGCCGGCATCTCTCTCGGCCCGCCCAAACGGGGAAGAGCAAGCGTCGATACACCTCGCCACTGGCGACGCCGGCGCTTCAGTGTATGAGCCATTCTCTTTTTCCGCCGGTGGGGCTCTCGGGATGGGGAAGGACGCCGAGTGGGGGCGAGGACCTTCGGCAGCCCAGGCCGCGCATGCAGCCGCCATTCGCCTGGCGCAGAGCCTCCGGCGAGAAAGAAACTGGAAGGTCGAGGTCCTGTTGGGAGACAGAGAGGGAGAGAAAGGCTGGAAAGCGGTCCTTGCGAGAGCCGCCGAGCTGGGGGCGCGCGTGGTGGTGGGCGTCATAGCTAGAGAAGAGAAAGGAGGGAGAGAGGCCGGGAGGAAGGAATGGAAAGCCGAACACGCTGAAGGAGACGCAAGTGAATCTGGAACGCGGGAGGCTGCAGCGGAAGAACGGGGATATGTTCCTTCCTCGCAGAGCCAGAGATCGGCACTGCTGGATAGGCGTCAGGAGAAACACGGAGTCGAGGGCCTTAAAGAAGTAGATAACACAGAGAAAGGTTTCCGTGGGAACATGTCGGGTTCCGCGGCGTCCGCCTCGGCGCAGGTAGCCCCACCGGGAGGCGAATCTGCAGGCTGTCAATGGATAAATGGATACAGTCACACCGAGGAGAGTCTTTCAAGTGTCGTCTCGCGTCCCGTTCAGTATCTTGTCAAGGACGTTTCCGCTGCAGTTGCGAACGGAGGGGAGAACTGTCGACGTGTGGTCCCCGCTGTGGGGACAGTCTGTGAAGGCGGGAGCGAGAGTGGCGCAGAATTGGACGCCTTTCCAGTGCCTCCAGCGTTTAGAGAGAACGGAAGCTTTTTGGTGTGCGAGGATCCCACTGCGGTCGTGGACGCCGTGAAGGCTCTTGCAGCGTTCACAAGCCCGCAGGCCTCTCTGGCCACAGATTAGGATAGACCTAATGCGAGGGAGGCGAAACTCAGAAGATTCACGAGACAAACTGAACTGTGCAGTGCGCCACAAACCAACAGGGAGCGACAGAAATTGAATTACGTCTTGCTGCCGTGTCGAAGCCCGCAGGCAGCGGTGGCGGTGAGGAAGGTGTACGAACCTAGAGGCGTAGCAGGTCGAGACACCACTGAGGGCGTTCGTGATTTCGAAACAAGGGGGAAATGTCGCCGCCGCGACGGAGACATTTTTTATGCGAGGCCACAAGTGAGAAGAAGGGGTGGTAAGGAGAAAGGGAGTGAGCCTGGAGAACGGCCGAGCCGGAAGCGCGATTCTCCCGTTCACACTTTTAAGGCACTCCCGGCTCCTGAAACGAGGTACACACATCTGTGGCAGCGACCCGTCTTTGGTTTTTCGAGACACGCAAAGTGTTTCCAAGACAAAGATCGACATCGATCGGCCTTCCGAACAAAGGGACACACGCCGATTTCACTGTTGCGGTGAAACGACGCTGCGTGTGCTTTCGGCGGTAGAGCAGAGGCGCATTGACGTTCGCGTCGTCTTTGCAGACAGCGAGGTTCTCTGTTTAAGGTCTCTGGAAGCGTCCCTGTTTGGAGCGCAGAGCCTCAGCAACACTTCACCGCCACGGAGTCTCTGCGTCTCGGCGGCGATGCCTGTGGCTCTAAGGAAGCTGCGACGTATCGCTTTGACACACTTTCGTTTGTAGAAAAGCTAGGAATGTCAATCGAAAGAGGTCGACAGGCAGGCAACACTTGCTGAGAACGGCAGCGTAGCTGCAGCTGGGCGAGAAACCCGAAGCAGAAAGGTTCGCTGGCCGTTCGCGCGGCACTCCCGTTTGACCAAGCGACGGTTTCAGCGAAGCAGCGAGGGGCGTCGGTAGCCGGGGCGAAGGCCGTCCAGATTTAGAGGGGGAAAATCCGTGTTTTCATCCCCCATCAGTGCGGTTAACCGATTACTAGACAGTTTCCCAGTCTCGAATGAACAGACTCAACGATGCATAGCACCGCCTGTCTTCGAAGTCTTGGACGCAGCCGTTCTTCTTGGCAGCAAAGAACAGCCTTTCCCCTGCACAGCGGAAGGGAGGATCTGCTGCATCTGGTTTGTGTTCTAACTCCGTGGCAGTGGAGGAGCGCATTCCCTTTTCTTCCCCTCTTGTTAGCTGCATCACGAAAGGGTAAGCTGTCCTCGGGACCCAGACCTGTATTTAGTGGGATCCCCCCTCACGAATCGACCGAGTTCCGCGAAAAAACAAGTGTTTCTTGTGGAGGGTCTGCGACCTCGACTGCGTCTTGGTCACTTTCCTCGAGTTCCGCCAGTGCGCACAAGAACTGGACAAGGCCCGAAACCGGGCTCTCTCCGGAGAGGCGCTGGACTGCGAGGCTCTGTCGCCAGTGTGTCAGCGGCCAACGGAACGTCCAATTTGAACGCTCGCGCATGGTTTCACGTGAGCTAGATCTTTGCGGAGAACGTTTTCCGTTCCGCCTTTCCGGCGTCCTGTCGAAGTTGCGCGCTGGCGCTGTGCGACGAAGGAAACGCCTGGAGTGTTCTCCAAAGTGTGTCGAGGGTGCGTGAATCGCTCCTCTCCTCTTGACTGCGCAGGTGTCGGCATGGAGAGATTCGGGAGATCTACGGGGAAAGCGTTTACGAGAGAAGCCGCTCTCTCAAGACGTTGGGGGCCCAAAAAGAGCAAAGGCACACCTGCTGAGAGAGCCTACAACAAAAACGCGTACTTCACAGCTACGTCGAAGGTCCCATGTACCGCTTTGCGAAGTCTGCAGGAGAGGTTTTTGGGATCGTGCTCCTCGCCCTCTTCTTCCCGAACTCGGCGCTCTTTTTTTTCCGTGGTTAGAGTGTTTTTCACTTGTTAGTGCATGGCTGGGGACGAGACTTGTCTCTCAGGAGCGCGGGTGTGCGGGTGTCTGCATGCGCAGCCAGTTGTCTAATGGGCACCGCTGGTCTTGACACAAGGTCCCCGTTCTCGCGGTTCTCTCCATTAAAAACGTAGACAGTGGAGACTCTTCAAACGTCGTGACTGTAGACAAACCCGGGAGCGCTTCCAGTGTTGAGGTCGCCTGCCGTCGGTGTCGGTCTCCGCCTCAAACAGCGCAGCCTCGAGGCGCCCTCTTTGCTTGGAGCTCTCGAGGTCGGACACACGAGTCTGCTTTCTTCCGTCGAATTGTCCACTTCCAACTCCTGCGTGCCCATCCCTCGCTGCACAGTTGAGTCTCTCACGCCACGCTGTGCGCAGAGATCTGGGATGAAATGCTCGTCTAGGATGTTTATGATTTTCTACCGCGCATGTCTTTCCAGCCGGCGCATCGAGACAAGATTCACTCGGCGCCCGGCCCCCTCAAGCCTGGTTTTACTTGCCCGGGAAGCGGAGAGTTTTTTGGAAGTCTTGCTTTTCCCCGAATTTCAACAAGGGACCACGCAGGAAACAAACATGCGCGGTGCGCTGCCGCTGTGTCTCCGCAAACCCGGCGTTTGGCCGCTTCCTCTGCGCGAAACGTTTCGAGCATGAAAAGGGAGGGTATTGAGAGAAGCGAATTGTGCCTCTCCGGAGAGCCCGAAAGCGACCATCTGTCTTTTGAACTTTGTCTCTTCTACCAACCGGGAAGGGGAAAGAAAGCACGGGCGACACGGAATCACCATGTGCCAAAGCGCCCCCGTGTCTCTCAATCACTAACCCTCCAGCTCTTCGCTCATGCGTCTTCCCCGTTCTCTTTTTCGGGCCTCTTTTTAGGGTCGTGTCTTCTTGCATTTTGTCTCCCCTTTTTGTTCCTTCTGGTGCGGCGTGTTCATGGCCGTCTCGTCTGGGAAGAGGGATGGGGGAAGATGAGAACCGCGGAACTCCAGGCAGAGAAGAGACGTAGCCTCTCTTCCGAAGAAAACGTGGGCATGTCGCGGGTTGCAGAACTCGCCGAGAAGCGAGAATACCTAGGACCGGAAGAACAGGGAAACCGAGAAAAGACGAAAGTGGAGGAAACGGAAGAAGGCGAGGAAGCTGAAGAGGGGAGGAGCGCGTGGGCCAGGCCTTCCCCCAGTCGCGTCTCCGAGATCTGTGAAGCAAAGGCAAGCGCTGTAGGCCCCGGCGATTTTGTGCTCTTTCCGCTCCCAACAAAGACTTCGAACGCAGCCGAGGAATCAGCGGGAGACGAGAGGCCGGAAAAGGAGGAAGCAGAAGAGAGAGCGACCGAAGGACGAGAGAGAGAAGACCGACAGGAAGTGGAGACGCGAAGTCGGAAGAGAGAAGACGGGCACGGCAGGGAAAGAGAGACTGGAGAGGGCGTGGAAGGCGAAGGGCGGATAACAGAGAAAAACTCTATCCCGCGTGGCTATGGTAGAGGCGAAGTTATTTGCGTGCACAAGGATCGCGTGAAAGGGACTGTCGCAGACATCCTGCGCTACACCGCAGATGGGAAACCTTTCAAGGGCTTGCGAGCTGGCTTAATCACGTAAGCCTTTGGGCGCGTGAACTGCAAACGTACAGCACATGGCCCGTCAGGGAGAGCACAGAAAGAGACACTTTGGTTGACGCTCCACAGAGTTTCTCCATGATCGGTCTCCAAAGAAATGTCTCTGCCGGGAAGCCAACACACGCCCCAAACCCTGTTTCGCGTAAATCTGCCCATTCATCTGCTGATCTACACACGCATATATATATTTATATATGTATGGGCATACGTACATGGGTCTGTATGTACACAGGAGGCGTGAATGCGCACAGGCGCGCATGACCTCTAATACAGGATCCTTTTTGCATTCGTTTTGACACATGGCCCGCCGATGCGAGCAAAAAGGCACAGAAACCACATTGCGTTTGTTCTCCTGGACTGCCGGGACCTTTGTGCCAGCGCTTTCTTCCGTGTTGCGTTGCAGAGGCATCCCGTTGACTGGTCTGTTGCTCCTGGAAGCAAACGAACACCGCATCGAGCCGGCGCGGCGAGCGAACAGCGGGGAGTTTTCACCGCCTCTCTCTTTTTGTCTCCGCTTGTCTTCCTTTTTCACGTGCTCAGTCGATCCCAAAGTAGGAGCACTCTGCTTCTTCTGGGTAAGACTGGCGTGGGTGCCGAAACGCCCCCCTTACCCCGTTCCAGAACTGTGTAACTCGAATAGAGACAAATTGTAGTACCTAAGTTACTGAAAATAGGACTCCAGTTACGAGATACAGACAACCAAGTTCTTTATGACTGCTCTATGGACGAGCCGGCAGATTCATCGTAGGCCTACCGCCTCCGGCAGAACGAAACTTGTAGGCGGGTCGCGAAGGACGGGTTCTCTCTTGACTCTCTAAAGAGGAATGTCGACGTCTTTTCGGAATCTGTGGAGAGACCAGTTGGTTTTCTTGCTTCGTCTGCATCAGGGAATTGGCGTGAGTGTGTGTGTGTGTTCGCGAAATCCAAGCTTTTGTCACGGCAGTCCTTCTTTGCGTTCGCAGGACCTAGAGACCACAGGTCTGTGTATCCAGTCTTGCGAAATTACGCAGATCGGCTGCGTGCCCCGTCTCTTCCGCGACGGCAGATGGCACTACGTCAATTGCCCTGTCCTACGCGACGCCGAAGCTCATCTCTGGGGCGAGCCACATGTGTTTTCGGCCTATATTCGGATACATTCGTGGATCCCGAAAAAAGTGCGAGATCTGACAGGCATAACGAAAGCGCTGCTCAACAAGAAAGGTGAGAGTTCCTTGAAGACACCCGTGGCCTCAAAAATCAAGTCGAAAACGCAGAGGGTCTTCCGGCCTAGAGACGAATTGAGACGAGATAGGCTCTCTCGTGGAAGGGGATACACTCGGGCAGACGCAGGTGCACTGAAGAGGAGACTCGATGCAAACCGTGAGCAGGAAGTCGTTAAGCAGACTCGTTAGTGGTTGGTCTCCTTGGAAAACGCTTTCAACGTGCTGAGACCGCATATATTGCCCTGACACGCGTACACACAGGTCGTTTTACACGTACACGGATGCATCATGTTTCATGCATACGTGTTTCTATCTATCTATACCTATATATAAATATATAGAGAGAGCGTGAGATATGTTCGCATACATCTACACATATGTAGACTATGTTCCTATGGGTATTTTATTCGGTTGTAGAGGTTCGGGGAAGGAAGTGAGCGCGTGGTTGGGGGAAAGAACGTCCGATATGCTCTTGCTTTTCTTTCAGGTATCCCGCTGGAGACGGCTCTTTTGAAGTGGGCTGGGTGGGCGCAGAAAATCGCAAATTCTCTTGACTACGATGTGCCTATTTGGTTTGTCGCTCACAGCGGGTCCTCGTTTGACATCCCCGTGCTGCTGCGCCATGAAACGTCGACGCGCACAGCCCTTAAAATGTTTTCTCGCGGGTGTTTTTTCCGCCATGTCGGGTGTGAGTACACCGTAGATACACTCACGCTTTCCCGCGCTCTGCCGTGGCCGAATGTGCGAGAGCAGTCGCACAGTCTTAGTCTGCTTTACGCTCAGTTGACTGGCAGGTCTCGAGACCGGAACGACGAGCACAATGCGGTAGGCGACTCCATAGCCCTCGCAGAACTAATGGGGAAAGAACCTTTCCTCTCCGCCTGGCAGCGCATGAAGGTGGGAAGGAAGCTCTGCGAGGAATTTGAGTACCAACGCAGGCTCAAGTTCCTGAACATCAGTCCCCGTCTCTGAGGCTGGAAGTTTTCACTCGCGTCTCTGGCGCGTCCCTGCTGCCGAGACAAACCGACAGCAAAGCGAAACGGTAGTCGCCGTGTTTCACAGCTGCGCGGGATGCACGAAGTAGTGCAGCCGTAAAACGGAGTAACGGAAAGTCTCAGGCAAAAGTGTCGACATGTGAAAACGGAACTGGAGAAAGCGCCCGCCTATTTGTATGCGTGTTCAGAATTCACGTCTGTGCCGAGAGAGAGGAATCGAAGCGTGTATTTTTGAGGTAGGAGCACTTGATTTCCGTTTTAAATCTGTCTACGGCTCGAGGCACTGCCTCGAATCGAAAGCGGAAGGCCTGGATAGATGATTTCCTAATTCAGAGGAGCCTCCGAGTCGGAGGAATGGACGGAACGGGCCGAAGAACTTGAAGCTGGTTGTTGTCCCCAAACGTAGCGTCGAAGGGAAAAACTTTGAGTTTGCACAACTCGGATGCAGTTTTCTAAATTTTTTTGATGCCTTCCTCGCGCAGCAGTGTAAACTCGATTGTGTCGTCAATGCACGTGTCAACCGGAAGAGCCAAACATTCTTTTCTCGCTGTCTCGGTGTCGAACTAGCGAAGATTTGGAGAAAGGGGAACGTGATTATTCCGTTCGCTTCGCTCCACTCGTAGCGACATCCCATTAATGTTCTGTGAACGCTCCTCAAAAACCCCAGAGGCACGGCTGAAATGAACAAGTTACTTTTCGGGCGCGTTCCTTTCAGCACGTCTGCTGTCCGCAGAGATTCATGTGCATACAGGGATCCACGTATAACGACAGAGTTTGATCTACTCTTGTGCATATATATATGTATATATATATATATATATATTTTATGCGTCTCAACACTGGTAGATTACGCACACACGTTCAATGGTACTTATATGCCCTAGTCTTCGTAAAATACATGCGTAACTATCTGTACAACTTTGGAAGAATCCACGTTGGTCTTCCCACTTTCGCCGAGCTGAACCCGGGAAGCAGGCGACGTTGAAATGTGGGGCCCATAGGAGAAACGGAGCATTGTCTAAACACTGTGTCGGGAGAATGTGGAGCGCCCAGAGTTCGTTTCCACGGAGCCTCCAGAAACAATGGCGGCACGCGGGAACACGGAGACAGTCGCTCTCAATTTTTCTCCGCCTAAAAGTTGCAAGGGCGAGATTCGCCTTCTAAGTGACAGTTTCAAAGCGGTACGGGAAGGAGATGGAGTGCCTTTCAAAACGACTGCGGGAGACAAAAGCGAATCTTGCAGAAACAAGCGTCCTTCGTCGATTGACGCATCTGTTTAAACAAAGTAAAACGTCTCTTGGATGCAACAAATACTTTGCAGCTTCACACAGGCGTTTCTGCATGCAGGGAAAGTGGACTGTCCCCGATGTTCCTCGCCCGATCTATGCATGCACTCGTGTAGAAGCAAATACACACGCAAGTACCTTTTTCTGACAAATGCATTGGTGTATACATATATATATATATATATATATACAAGACTATATATGTATGTACATGTAGTTGTATGTACAACGACGAAAGAGGGATGAGGCGCGTGCGTGTGAGCGAGGTGTTTTCAGAGGGGCGGCCACAGGTCACTGAGTTCGCGGATTTTCTTGTAGTCTGCGAAACGCTGAAGCTTGATGTACTCCGACAGGAGAAAGCCCTTTTTCTCTTTCCACATTTGCACGAACGCTTTCCTGAAAAGAACGCAGCACAGTTGTTTGCTGAAAAATTTTGTGGCACGCTGCTCGGTTGCCACCCTCATCGCGGTTTGCGTTCTCACCCGCATTCTTCGGCTGAAACCTATGGATTCAAAACTAGATATGCAAGAAAGCAGCATGCAAACGCCGAGCGTTTTCGACGGATCGCTCTACCTGCGGCTGCACACAGAGACTCAAGCAGCCACTACCCAAGGCTGTGCCTAGGCAATAAACAGAAGGGAAAACACCTATCTATCTGCTCGTGTCGGTAAGGCTTGTGAGAAAAGAGCGGAGCACAAAAAGACGCGTTGTGGAACGGAAAGGAGACAGATGTGATCACGGTAGCAACCACGGAATCGGGTTTAATTTTGGACCCGAAAGACGTTCCTTTTTCTCGACAAATCTCTATCTCCGTACGGTGTCCCGTCTCATGCCCAGCCTTTACGTATATGCGCAGCTACACGCATATACCTCCATAGGGTTTTGAAAAAATAAGCCGACATGCATACACACAAACCTATGTATGTATATATATATATATATATATGCTTACCAACACGCGCACTATATCTATGCATGTATGCGTATCTTTGGGAAGATACACGCTGAGAGAGCCGGCGAATCGCAGGTGCGTCCCCGACGCTCTCGCGAAGCCGAGGCTACAGAGCGTGACTGCTCTCCCCTCGGCTTCCTGATTTCGGAAGGTTTTCTGCGGTGGACTTTGCTCTGTGCCGAACTGGGAGAGGCGCGCGAGAGCCTGGTCTTTGCTCCGTCTGAGGACGCGAGCCGGACTCACCTGCAGGTCAGCTTATGGGTTTCGAGCGGGAGCAGGAACTCGCGAAGCGCGTGGCAGGAGGTCCTGGCCCCTGCCAGCGCCGTCTGAGGTGCCACGATGAGACTCGAGGCAAAGGCGGCCAACTTGGGGAACAGTTTGCCTTCCAGAAAGGCGCACGCGACCGTGGGGTAGAAGAGTGCATGCGTCTCCGGGAGCTCTCCCTCGACAGCTGGCAGCGGCAAACTCAAGGGAGTGTACATGGGCTTCTGCCACGCCACCACCGCGTCTCGCCCAGGATCGTAGCTGAGAACAGGAGACAAAAGGCGACACGTCGATACAGCGAAAAGAGCGACAAAAGGCAACATAGCGATACAGCGAACAAGAGACAGAAAGCGGCGTGCAGAACGTGGTGGGGCGAACAGTGGACGGCGAAACGAGCAAGGAAACGCCAGAGAAAAGCGAGAGAGTGGGGCAACAAAGGCGCAAACAGAAGAACAAAATAATGGAGGCTTCCAGAACCAAACAGGAGACCAAAATATCCCCATATCTATACATATATATGCATATGCATATATGAATGCATTTGCAGACCTGTATGTATAGGTCTGAAGATGTACCTAAATGTGAAGCTACGCATATATATATATATATATATATATATATATATATATATATGTATGTATATGTATATGTATACGTATTCATACACCCACATACATAAATATATACATATGTGAGGAGTAGACGGTCCATACGTTGGACTTCGAAACGTTGTTTTTCTTTCTCGGGTGAGGTTGCGAGAGACAGTGTTCTTACACGGGCGCGGGGATCTCCAGGAAGTCGCCAACGCGCACCAGCGGTGACGAACAGAGACTGAGAGATTCGCTGTCGATGGCCAGGCAGTCTCGCAGGAAAGGTCTCGACGTGGTCAGGATGAAATTGTAAACCACCAGCTTCGGACGCAGTCTGCAGAGAACCCACGAAATTCCAAGACACAACACAGGACCAAGGCACACTGGAACAAAACATGAATACAGTCAGAAAAAAACAAATATACACACAACAATGTGTATGCGTGTATATGACTACATATATATATGTTTGTATGAGTAGACAGTAGGGTGAAGTGACAGCGCTGTGTGTGTCTTATCGTGTGTTTCGTGTTTCTCCGCTGTTTGCTTGTTGTTCCCCGTTAGTTTCGTGGGTTCCTACCGGTGTTTGGCAAGGTTGGAAGAAGGGTGGAGAAAGGCGAGCTGTTGACTTCCGTCCTCAGCCGTCTTGAGTTCGGCGGTTCGGTACCCGCCTTCGCTTTTGGAAGGCGCAGGGCCTCCCCCGGTCAGGTCGCGTCTTGTCGAAGCCTCCACCAGCACCGCCACATGGTCCACGAGGCCTTCGAGGACGCAGGCGTGGAGAGCGAGCCGTATGCGGTCTGAGGGCGGCTGGGGTTTGAGTGGTAGTTGGAGAACGGAGGGTTTCTCGTCATGTTTTCGCTTTTTTGCGGACCCCTCCGCTGCTGACTTGCTGGCCTGTCGGATGTACAGCGGCAGCAGGATGCCCGCCAGCTGGTTCCCGAGCAGAAAGACGTCCTTCATCTTCTTCGCATTTAAGCCGAAGCGCCGGCAGAACTTGCCGCGATGCACGGCGTGGCAATACGCGCCGCACATCCACAGATACGCGTCGATGTCGTTGCTGTACTCCTGCCACGGATACCCCGTCGCGTCCTTCTCCCGCTCTTCTGACAGGAAACCCGGGGCCTTCGCGTTCGCCTCGCCCTCGTCTTCATCGTCTTCGTCTTCGTCGTCTCCATCTTCATCGCTGTCTTCCTCGAGGCCTGCTGAGGCTCGCGCGTGGTCCGCGGTGGCCGCGCCCTGTTGTCGCTTCTCGCCTTGCGGCCGGGTGAAACGCGCGCGCGGAGCCGCCAGCTCCCCCACAGACAGGGCGCCGACGAGGAGACAGCAGAGGGCGAGGCAGTCGGGCCCCAGCTGTCGCGATCTGAAAGCACGCAAAGGCGCGAGAAAGACGAAAGGAAATGGGAAGCGCACACGGGCGAGGAAACACCGACGAGGCGGCCAGCTCCTTGCTTTCTGCGTTTCTTGCCTCCCCTCGTCTACGTCCGACGCCCCGCTTCCTTTTTCGAGGTCTTCACTCATTCTTGCGGTGGACTCGACGTCTCGCCGTCAATCCCCAGCGCTTCGTTCAAACTCGCCGGCGGCCGCTTTTCTTGGTCTTACTTGAGCAAAGCAAAGAGAAGCATTTTCGCGTAGCGCGGCGGGATCGGAAAGTCTGCGAGTTTCGCCCCGAGCCTCGTGCACTTGTATTCTTCGCCGCCTTTGCCCGAGGGTGGCTGCGCGCCAAGTGCGTGCAAGGCCCCGTCGCTGGCGAGCTGTCCCCTTTTGAACGGAGCCAGGCCCGCTGGAAGCACTCTGGGCTCCAAGGCCCCCAACGCCACCAGACGTTCGCGGGCCCCAGCGAGAGCACGCGCTGGCGGAGGAGAAGGAAACGGGAACGACGACAGGCGAGAGATTCCTGGACGCAGCACAAGCCAGCACCCGAGACGAAAGGAAAAAGCGCAACACTCAGGAAAACAAAAAAATGAAAAGGATACAGATCAAACATGAGGATCCTCAGATCTATCGAGCAGCACACATACAACATCGACACACACCCTCACCTACGCAAATAAACATAGAAAAAGAAACATGAATATACATATATATATATACATCTATAACACCTGAAGACCAAATATGTATATGTGTTTGTGTAGGTAAGACAGTATATACATCTGTGCAGGTATCAAGATAGAGAGATATGTCTAGACACATATCGGCATATCTATACGGACCACACGGATACTGCGTAGATCACTCTCTCCTCCCTTTGCGTTAAAATCGAGGAGTTGTTTTCGCTGCGTCTTCGGAGGCGTCTCCGCGGGTGGCGATGCTCACCGAGATTGGACATGTAGAGGAGGAGAGAGTCGAGGGGCGTCGTGGTGATCGCGGGGAGGCTGGACGGCTCGAAAATGTGTTCGTAGACGCTCGACGAATACAGGCGATAGCAGAAACCGGCCCCGACACGGCCTGCGCGCCCTGCCCTCTGGAGGGCTGAGGCCTGTGTGATGAAGGAAATCTGAAACCGAGAGACGCACGAAACCTCTGAGGCGCCTCCATCTTCGGAGGCAAACACTCGCCGCTTCTCGCGACCTGTGTCAATCACGTATCTGAAACACAAAGGTGAGAAGCAGAACGGGCAAAATAACCATCTTACGAACGCTCGCTCTCCTTATAACGCCTCTCCTTGTAGACGAACATGACTGGTGTTCGAGTACGAGATACACACACATATATATATATATATATATATATAGGACACGCATAAGCATCGCATATGTAAATATATAGAGATAGATATACAAAGATAGATAGATATATTTGAAAAGAGATGTACCATCACATAGATGGAGAAAAACGAAGTTGGCAGAGGAAGAAAGAGCTGAGTGCAAATGCCGACTTCTACAACGACACGCACATCTCTGTGTGGGTTCGCCTCTCGACGTCTCTGCTTGTCTGCATGCATCGGAGAAGCGATCACGCCTCTTGTGGCGGAACGAGAGGCGTGTCTGGGTATCTTCCTGTCTCATAGGGAAGGCGGCAAGCCGGAACGGCGACTCTGAGACTCACCGCACATTCGGCAGAGTTACGGAAGTTTCGGCGACATTTGTGGCAACGATAACGAGCCGCTCCTGATCTTCCGGGAGACGAAAGGCCTTCAACTGTTCCCTCGGCGGCAGGGCAGCGTAGAGCGGAATCGGCGTCAACTGGGAATAGAACGGTTCTTCCTCCGGGTTCGACTCGGAATTTTCTTCCTTCTTCCTCACGCCTGCGCCCCCTGCACCACGCCAGACGGTGGAGCCTTCGCCGCGCCGCTCGCGGCGACTCACGGGCTTCTCCGTCGACAGACTCTCGTCGGAGACGGCCGCGCGAGAAGCAGAGACAGCAGAAGAAGGCGACAAAGAACAAAGTGCACTCGCTCCACGATCATCTTTTCCGTCATTTGCACTCTCGTTCTCGGCCTCGGATTCACTGTCCAATAGCTGCCACGAAGAGACGCTTCGCCGCGAGCGTCCGGCTGAGCCTTTTTCGGCTCTCGTGTCGCACTTTGGCTTCCAGTTTCCAGCGCCGGACTGGCCATCCTCGTCATCTCCGCTGTCATCGGACGCCTGCTGCCTCCCGCCCGATCCAGTCGCTTCCGCCTCTTCTTCCGGAAGCAGAAACGCCTCCTCGCTCTCCTCTCCAACTTCGGTCTCGCCTTCGCCCCGCTCCACGGTTCCAGTGTCTCCGCTTGGCAGAGGCCTCACTCTCCGCGCGCGCTCTGCGCGTCGCCTGTCCCACCGCGCGAGGGCTGCCACCACTTCCTCGACTTCTTCGCGGCCCGTCACGAAGAGAAGAATCGACCCCGGCGGAAGCTTGCTGCATGCGCCGCACGTCGCAGACATGCATGCAGAAAGCACCCGAAATCAGCAAGCCTACATCTACGTAGCTCGAGATCTCAAACGATAGAGAGACGAATATGTACATACGGCCGCAGAGAAGGGAGTTGCGGCGAGGCACGACCAGAGGACAGACAAGCATTGATACTCTTAATGACCGCACTACAAACGTATACACATGTATACGGAGACAAGAGACAGCAGCCGAGACACAAGGAATGTGGAAGCCATACGCTGCACGTGCGGAGGAGCGAACAAACCAGGAAAAAGACAGGAACATGCGCGTTTCTCTCTCGCCTTAGCTGCACACGTCTTTTAAAATGGAGACACAAGAGAGGCCCGCAAGCGGGGAACGGAGGAGCTTCAGAGATGAAGGACACCGAAGTGGAACCATCCCCAGGCGGTTGTTTTTCTCCGAGCGTGAGTCACCAGGTGAAGCGGAAACCGGCCCAGACACGCGAGAGGGCGCGAAAGAAAGACAAAGAGCCAGGAAAGCGTCCAAGAGACTGATCAGGGCCACTGTCGAGAGGGTGCGATATCTACGGACTCACAACGCTAAAGGCGAGTGTCGAGACGCGGCGGTTGCCGCGGAAGTCCGGGCCACGCTCGTTTCGGGTGTACGTACACTGGAACTCACCAGTGAGCCTGTATGCATTTCTTGATAGCCGCGTCCACGTAGTTCTCCGGCGTGCGTCTCGAGAAGAACGACGCCACTTTGAACTGCTTGGCTGGAATGGAGAGGAGCGCCGGCGGGGGACAGAACAGTAGGGGATTTTCGGTGAAGTCCTTCGCTCGCATCGAGGCGGACATGATCACGAGTCTGCAGCGAGAGGAGGCGGTGTACATACACATCCGGCCATAAGATGTGGGGCGAAACCGTGTGGGGCAACAAACACGTGGACGCCTCTGTTGCCTCGTTCCGCAGCAGAACAGTCACGAGCTGAGACGCTGGCCCGTCCGAAGTCTGGCGGGGACAAGCACGCGCCTTGAGATTCCTCCTCTGAGCCCCGCTGGTGTTTCCCGTTATCCCGTCGAGGCGATACTGACCCCCCGCTCGTTCGCGATACATCCCCGCCAAGTGAACAAGACGCTTCTGAAGTAAAGAAAAACTCGACAAAGTCGCGGTTTTTTCGAGTCGACGCGTCTTTGGTAGAGCTTTTGCACAGAGACGCCTGCGTGTGTGCCGTTCGGAGCCGTGGAGGCAAAACGACCCGCAGCCACTGACTTGAGCGGAGGGAGCGGCACTTCACCGGCCTCGAACTTGCTGCGGCGGAGCTTCACGACACGCGAGAGAAGACCAATAAGCAAGTCCGTGTTCACGGAGCGCTCGTGGGCCTCGTCGATGATGATGCATGCGTACTCCCTGAGAAGGCGGAAGAAAAGACCAAGAGCACGCGAGCGTTTTCAGCAGCGGTCCGAGGCACGGGCCACACGCTCATCTTCTGTTTGCGAGTTTTAGGGTCTGCGCTCTCGGTGTGAGCTCTCTTCCCAAAAAAAAACGCCGGAGAGACAGCGCACGCGGCGCCGGGGCTAAGGTGGAGCCTTTTGTCTGCGAAGGAAATCGCGGCTAAAAGAAAAGGGGCGAGGGGACTGGCTGATGGCAACCGCAGACAGGGGCCTGCGAGGTGGGAAGGGCGCACTCACGAGCAGAGAAAGTCGCGCTGAATTTCCCTGAGCAGGACGCCGTCCGTCATGAATTTGATGCGGCACTCGGGGCCGAGATTCTCGCTCTTGTGGCGAATCTGCGGAGCCGGAGCACAAGCAGGGAAACTCGATTGTGGAAACGCCGGCTCGAAAATGAAAGGATCACATTGTTCGACACGAAGGAAAAACTTCTGAAGAATGGTCTATGGGAACTGTCCATGAAGATGAGTGTGTCTGAAGCGGCGCTTTTTCGCGACAGCACTCCTGGCGTCTGCTAGGACGAAAAACGAGGGAAACGATAGCGATATGAATGACCGAGGCAACGTATTGTGCCCGGCAAACCGTCTATCGAAATTCCCACTGTTCTCTTCGCCTACGTGGTAGCCAACGAGCTTTTCTGATCCGAGCTCTTGAGCGACGCGTCGCGCCACCATCACAGCGGCTACGCGACGGGGCTGCGTCACGCCGATCTTCAGCCGCAAAGACACGACGCGAGAAGACGGAGAAGACGCGCTGGTTGCGGCAGAAGGTGTGACAGGGAGGTGGAGCGTGGGGTAGCAGATTCCGGCCTCAAAGAGGAATTGGGGAATCTGCAGAGAAGCAAGAGAACGCAGCAGGCAATCCGTGTGACCCCGTAGAGAGGCACAAGGGAGAGGCACAAGAGGAGGCGTGAGAGAGGGTACACCCGAAACCAGCTTACCTGCGTACTCTTCCCCGACCCTGTTTCTCCTGACACGCATATGACGTCTGCATGCCTCCGCGTCTTCATCATTTTTTCGCGCCTTCGCGTTCTCTCCTCCTTCAGCTCCAAGCGACGCCGCCAATCTGCGAAATCCCTGCGCTGCTTCCCCTGCTCTCCGGCTTCCTCTCGGTTGTTCGCCTCCTCGTCCTCTTGGCCCTCCACGTCTGTCCCAGAAACCGAGCCGTCGTGTTCGTCCGAATCAACATCGTCCGCTTCTTGGCGCCGCGGGTGTCGGTGCTGGCTGGAAAAACTCACGAATTTGCTCTCCACTTCCGCAGCCGGCAACGCGAGGCGCGTCCTCTCCACTTCCTCGGATCTCCGGATCTGAGATGTTGCCAGCAGAGGCGCATACGTCACGGGAGAAGAAGAAGAAGAAGAAGAGGAAGAAGAAGAGGGGGGAGACGGAGAAGACGGAGAAGAAGAATCGCCACTTTGTCTGGCCTCCTTGATCTCACTCTCGCGGTCCTCACACTCCCCAAGTTGGCAACATGTCTGAGCTGAGGCTGTTGCATTCTCCTCTGCGAGTTTGCGTTTGGCGCAGTTACCGTCTGCTTGTTTTCCTTCTGGCTGTGGTGTTTGCGTCTTCCTCGCTTTCGCGCACTGTGTTTTCAGTCCTTCGTCCCGAGCTTTCGTCGAGTCCTGACTCCTCTGCTGCATCTGTTGTTCGTGCGCCAATCGCAACTGTTGCTCTCTGCATGCGCAAACCGACAGCAGCAAGAGGGAAAAGGCGGGAGGCGCATGGACAACCTCGAATGCTTGAACGCAGTTGAGGCAGAACTCCAAACCTGTGGAGGGGAACCTCCATGAGCGGCACCCCAAGAGTGAAACGAAACGCAGGAAATGACCGTCAAAAATCGATCCAGAAATACGGACGCCCCCACAGCGGCTAAGTGATTGGTGGGCGCATGCAGATACAAAAGGACCCACACACACCCCAAGGGGGAGACAGAGCACCCCAACACATATACATATATATATATATACATATATACATATATATATACATATATATATGCGTATAAGTGTGTGTACATCTGGACGTGTGGAAGCATTTCCTTTGTGAGGGGCGATGGTCGCGTTTCGCTGCTCAGTCGTCAGGAGAGTCCCTAGCGGAACAGGCTTCATGGGCGCCTTGCCTCCTCTTTGTGACTGAAATAGAGGTGCGCAGTAAAAGACTAGAAAAAACGGTGGGGGTGAATCTGCACTGTTCACGTGTAGCGAGCCGCCATAAAAAACGCTCAGGCTTACAGTGCTTCCCGCTTCTCCTGGCGACCCTCCCTGCGCTTTCTCTTCCCTTTCCGCAGAGGCTCGAGGGCAGCAAACGCCGCCGGTTTCTTCGTCTCGCGTATGCCGTCTCTGCCGTTTGGCGTCGCCTCCGACTTGCAGAAGGAAGCCGCGCCAGGCGACTGGAGACCAGCCTCACTTCGCGACTCTTCTGGGGAAAGCGTCGAGGGGTCTGGGGCGTCTCTCTGGAGCTCAGGCTTTTCTGCCGTTTCACGGTCGTCCGCAACTGCAAGCAGGTCGACGGGGTCCATGGGGCGCACGGCGAGCGAAAAGAAACCAGAGAAGAGAGACAGAAACACATTCACAGTGGATGTGCAGATGTAGACTGCAGCGACACCTATCGGAGGCGGCGAGACTCAGAGAGGAGCGGCGAGACGGAGGTCGCATTCGATGTCGAGGTAACAAGGTCATGAAACGCCTGTCTGTCCTCTTCCCGCCGCCTGTCAACAGAACACAGAACAGGCGCAGATCTCCTCCCTAGGAAACACACGTTCTGTCAAAGATAAACGTTTGACGGAGCAGTGCTTACCAGTCGTTTTCCTGTCTAGGCGATAGAGTTCCAGTTCCTTGAGGATTTCTTCTCTGCGAGCATTCGCGTCGTGTTTCCTCTGCAGGCCCGCAGGCAGACAACCGACATGTGTTCCAAAGAGAAAAAGACCTTCCAAAGTCCACAAGCCGGAACCACGAAAAACGTCGACATTCTTC
The DNA here is from genome assembly GCF_000208865.1 of Neospora caninum Liverpool. Classification (NCBI taxonomy): domain Eukaryota; phylum Apicomplexa; class Conoidasida; order Eucoccidiorida; family Sarcocystidae; genus Neospora; species Neospora caninum. The sequence continues at coordinate 1,767,940 of NC_018385.1, forward strand.
TCAAGAGCTCCCACAACGCATGCAGCAGCTGCCCCGACCTTTCCGCTGTCTGCCTGTCTTCAGCGCACGCCGCCCTCCTTCCCATGCAAGTGTGTTGCTGCAGGCAAAGACAGAGCATATTTCATCGCCAACAAGAGCGCAGATGCTCCTTGTCGGCTTGCGTCTCGCTCGTTTGCGAAGTTTTCATGGATGCATGCGCCGTCACTTCTCCACAAGAAACGAGACGCACAGACGGGCGAGGTCACGCCTCTGGAAGCGATATTCGGGCGACTGCGGGACACTGGTGCTACGTGTGCACGCAGAGGAGAAAACGCCTCAAGAGAGTCAGATGTTGCCGCGAATAAATTTTTGGGGAAAGGCGAAAAGGCTTGTTCGAACCTGCAGTTGTTCCAGTTTCCGGCGCTTCCGCTTGGACATTTTTTGATGCCCCACTTCGGGTTCTTGCGGCGACGCGGCGGTCGCGCTGGCGGGGCGCCTCGGAGGCAGAATGATGGCGTTCGAGTCTCTGGCATCCTGAGAGTCGCGAAGGAAGAGACAGAAGGGAGCCAAGAGGGCAAAAGACATGGAAAACGCAGAGAGCAGCGCGAACGGGCGTAGGCCCCCGGGCGTGTTCCCGTCGGGGCGTGTCCAGCGTGGACAAGGCTGCCAAGAAAGTCGGGAAGCGGCGAGGCAGAGAAACCAGCGGAGGCCGCCGACCACGCGCAAAAGTGCGTCTGGGCGGTTCCGTGAAGACGCGCGCGAGCGCAGGGATGTCGCGGAGACAAACTCGGGAGAGACTGGCGAGGAAATGGCGGGGTAGCTGGCTGAGGTGTTCTCGTACCTCGCGCGGAAACGGACAGAGAGGCACAAGAGGAAAAACAAGAGGGAAACAAACAGAGCAAAGGAGAAGAGAAAAGGGGGAGGGAAACGAGGAGAAAAACAAGGAGCGAGATCGCAGGAAGGCGGGGGAGTGCGGGTCTCTTTGTTTCGCATGAAGTTTCGTCGGCCTCACCGTGGAAAACCCTGCGGAGTCGAGAGAGGACTGGAAAACCGAGGGGTCGAGTACAGGACCAGAGCAGAGAGACGCTCCCGCTGTCTCCGATGTGCAAGGAGACACGGAAGAGGTATCTCCTCTGGCGGTGGGGCCCGTGGGGCGCGGGCGTGCTCCCTTCTTCGCCATGCTGCCCGCGCGCCCAGAAGACGACGAGGAAAGCAAGAAAAGACGATAGAAAAGAAGGGAAGGCAGGTAAACAAAGAGAGGAAAGAAGGCAAGAGAGAGAAGAGAAGAGGGAGAAGGAATAGAGAGAAGGGAACAGGGAGAAATCAAGAAAGAGAAGGGAAGAAAGAGAAGGGAAGAAAGAGAAGGGAGGGAAGAGAGGGCGAGAGAGAAACGAGGAAGGGAGGGAAGAAGAGCGATGAAGAAGGACTGGGAAAAGCACAGGATGCGGCAGAGGCGAGAGGCGAGAGACGCGGAACTAACGATTTCGCCGCCACGCCGTGTCTCTTCGGGGCCCGCTGGCAGAATGCGGCGGATGCCGGAAACTCCGGCCGTGGGAATTCGCTTTGTGAGTAGCGAGCGTCGGCTCGGACGAGGAACACCGAGGAAATTCAGGTGGGGAGGGAGATCTCGCGCCTGGCAAAACGACACTTTTTTCGTGGACAGGACTCTGCCGGCGCGGCGACTTTGCGACGGCCGGGGACCGCGCGCGTCGGGCGAGGGACTGGCCGCTGCGTTTGGTCTTGAGAAAGCCAGGAAAGAGAAAATGTGGAAGGAGGCGAGGGGCGGTAAAGCAGGGATTTGAGAAGGCGGCGGCTGGCAAGGGAAGGACTGCTCTGGAGAAGGCCCACAGCGAGGGCACGACTTTGCGAACAGCGCTAAAAAATGCGACGTTTCGGGCACAGGGGGGAGAAAGGAGCGGGAAAAACTTTCAGAGCTCGTTGGAAAGTGGAGGAGACGCAAAGGGAGCGAAAGTCCAGGGTTTACAGAAGAAAAGATAGCGGGGAGAGCTGGACTCTCCGAAAGAGAAGACCTCGGTGCGAGGGCAGTGAATGAAGACGCGAGAACAAGACCTGTCTCCCTCTCGCGGCGATAAAAGCGCGTTGCGGCGGCACGGCTTCGCCTACACACACTTCTCGAGGGACACCGCCGCCCCCCGTTAGCCACGCGCTTCTCGCTTGCGATGTCTTTCCAGTTTCTCTCTTTTCTGTTTTCGCGAGTCCAAGTCTGCATGCGCATGCCTTCCCGTCTGCGTCCTCTTGTGTCACCCTCCGCGGCGCTGGGGGTGCTGTCCGGGCAACAGTCCTGGGAAACAGGAGAGCAGAGAGACAAGGAAACCCGGATTTGCTCGAAACCCGAACCTTGGTTCCAAAGTCGCCTCCCTTTCTCCTCAGTGGAACGTGCTTTTCTGCGATATGGTCCGTTCCTTTTCCCGCGGCGAACCCAACAAACGCCGCCCGTGCCCGCCGTAGGCGTTGCGCGCTCCCAGACCTGCAGTTTTCGGATTGGTTTTCTCTTCTCTCTCTCCCTGAATTTCTCTCAGTGTGTGTTTCGCCTTCCCGACGCTCTACGCGCCTTCCTCTGTCCAGCTCGTCGCGCCGGTGTGTGTGCCCGCTGTGGCTTGGGCCCCGTTGAGGTCTTCACGTGCGTTTTTCCGTTCCAACTGCTTTCCTCCTCTTCGCGAGCACATCGGCTGCGAACCTCGCTTTCCTCTTCCGCCCGCTGCCAACTGCGTGCCCCGAAGAAAACGCTTTTGGGACTCGCACTCCTCAGTCGGCTCGAGGGGAGTCGCGGCCGAAATCGGCTCGGGCGCGTCTTGCCCTCGCTTTCCGCGGACCCGAGAGAACCAAGGAAGTTGAGAAACCTAGCACAGTGACAGCGAGAAAAACACGACAAGGCCCCCTCTCTGCCTCCTCGTGGCCTTCATTTGCCGCAACTTCCTACCTCCATATATATATTTATTTATACATGTATATATATATATATGTATATGCCCGCCGTTTGCCTCTTCCATCCAGTCTCTCTTGAATCCTCAGGTCTCAGATGCTCAGCTCTCCGACACGTGCTCTGTCGGTCTCCTTCTCTGTTGCTGTCTGTGCCTTTTCTGTCCCCGCCGTGAGTGCCGCCGGGGGCGCCGCGTTCGCTTCCGTCTTATCCTAGGCTTCTTTGTGGCCAGGCCCGCTCGCTTCTCATCCCCTTGAGAGCGTGTGTTGCCTCTCGCCTTTGTTTGCTGCGTTTGCCCCGCTTCCCGATTTCTCTGCGTTTTTTTTTCGCCCCGTCTCTGCTTCGCTTCTCCCCTTCCCTCGGAAGCCCCGAGTCGACCGGCAGCGGTGGAGAGACCATGGCGGCGGGCAACGCTCCGGACTCTGTCCCCTCTGGGGGTGACGCGCGCCCCTCCAGCTCGCCGTCTTCCGGCATCCAGGCCAGCATTCTGCCTCCTTTTGCTTCCGAGGCGAGTTCGTTCCTGCCCGCGATGACTTACTCGGACATGGCCTCGTCCCCGCTCCTCTACGTTAGCTGCATCTCGTCCTTCTTCCTCGCGCATGCACTTCTCGTCTGTCTGCTGCGTCTCTCTCGCGCCAAGTCGCCGTTGCTGGCCACGTGCGCCTTTCCTCGCCACGGTGTCAATCGGATCATCTCCACACTGCATGCGTGCGTCGTCATCAACTGGGCGTTGCTTATCCTCCTCGAGGACTCGACCGCGCACCGCCCGTCTCTCCCTGTTCCCCCCTCGTCTTCCGCCTCCGCGCGGTGTCTGTTCCACTTTGGGCGCCCCGTGACGGACTACGAAAGGCCGATGTTGCTGTTTTCGCTCAGCTACTTTCTGTACGACACCTTGTACGAGCTCGCGTCGTGGGACCTGTCGTCTGTGCTTCACCACGTGACGAGTCTCGTTGGCCTCGTGAATGTTTTGGTTGTCGACCGCGCCGGCACAGACCTCGTGACTGCGCTCCTCGTCGCCGAGGTCAGCACTCCGGCGCTGCATCTGCGCTACTTCCTCGTCCAATATGCGAAGCGTGCGGAGGCGCTGGCGAAAACCTACTCGGTCGGCGAGCCGGATGCAGAGACGACGCCCCGGGAGCAAACGAAGCACGGAGACGCGGCAACGGAGCGAAGCTGTCGACACCGCGGCGCGGAAACCGCGACCGAGACGACGGGCGAAAGCGAGACGGGGAGAAGGGGTCCGGAGAGAGCCGCGAACGAGAGCGCAAAGGGGACCGACGGTTCGCGTGTCGCTCCAGGTCTTCCCGGCCAAGAAACAGGTTCGCGTCCAGGCAACGACTGTGTTCCGGTGGACAAAACGTCGCCGCAGGCAGTCGCTCAGGCCCTCGGAAAACACGACTTCCGTGGGCCTCTGGACGCCGTCGAGAGGGCGTTCTTCATCATTTTTCTCTTTGGTCGAGGCGTCGCCGCCCCGTGTCTCGTGTACGCGTGTGTGACGTGCGGGTCCACGCCGGTGCTCGTCCGCATCGGATCAGTCGGCATTCTCGTCGTCAGCGTCTTCTGGATGATTCTCCTGTTCCGCGGCCTCCTCAAGCGTCTGAACAAAGCTGCGGGGGCAAGTGCGGGCGTCGCACCGTGGAAACCCGAGCCCAGGAAGCGCGAATATAGTGTACGTCCATCTGAGGAGGTAGGCGAGTGCAGACGCCAAGTTGGCGAGGAAAGCTAGAGGGTGGAAAAACCAACTGCAAAAGCGACTTAAACGCAGTGCTCGAACACCCTTTCACTTTGTCTCGGTCTCGCTTCGGCTTTTGCCCGCGAGGCGAGCCGCCCAAGAAACAGTCAGTCCACGAGAGGGCGGGGGAAATGGAGAAAAACGGTCACGCTCTCACCGTTCAACGCAGCGCGTGGCCAGGCTGTCTCATCCTCATGCGCCGGGAGTCTCCGCTGCGGTTCGCCCGAGACTCCACTGGCGTCCCATCGGGCTGGAGAGAGGCGCGCAAGGTATCGCGCATGTCTGGAAACGACGCACAGCCCGTGGGGCTTTTTCTGCTGGAGAGCAGCGCGCTCGAGGGGTGCGGACTCCCGATCGCCCCAACTGGCTGAGAAAGTGATAGAGCCTATATCCATAAATGTGCGTGAACGTGGATGCAAAGCTGCGTACCTATTTATCGAGAGATCAGCCTGTCTCAAACAGATGTGACACGTGGATGCATATGTCCACATGTATAGAGGCCAAAGGGACAGGCCCGATCGGACTGTGAAGATTTGTGTGGAATGCGTCCTGTTTTTTCGGACCTCTGAGGCGTTGAACTGCCGGCTCGCCCCCTCTCGCGCACCATGTGGCAGCGAGGGACAGACGGGGAGTGGCGAGATTGTCAAACGTTACGGCCGGCCGAAACTCGATTTGGCGCGCCTCTGATGGGCCAGTGGCGTCTCGGGAATGCATACACGAAGCCTCCGGATTTCAGGTCTGCTCAGACTCGTAATTGTGAGGCCCTACCAGATATGATGCCGAGCTACCTTCTTGTAGTCCACCTACACATTGACGTGTCTATACTCATACACGGGCGTGGCGATTTACACAGTCGGGCACAGGCGGTGACCGGAGAGACTGACATTCGTTTCAGGCTCTTTTCTTGTGCGGGCACTGCGGGCGTGTCTTCGACCAGGAGCGCCGATTGCACTCGTCGTGCACACATCGCAACGAGATCCTTGTTCCGCACATTTACTCTGGTGTCAACACCTCGGTCTGGAGCTGGGATTTGTCTGTGTTCACTGAACCAATTTTCGCCGTGACACATCACTTTCATACACGATGAAACGTCGCCAGAGTTGAATGCAGACACGCGCCGCATCGCACAAGTTTGTGAGTGAAAAACGTAGGCCAGCAGAGGGACAGCTCTGTCTGGCTTTTACTCGGAACCGAATGAAGAGAGGCCACAATGAAGCATTTGTTGACTCAGCCCCTACGCTGAGGGCCAGGCGCGCCGCTCCGGTTCGCAAGGCAAGCAGTGAGCGCACGTATGACCCACATCTGAAAGTATCCGGACGAACCTGCAGGAATGAGGAAACTTAAGAATGCATGGAGTGTCGCCGATTTTTAGGCGACGAGGATGTTTTCGAAGCGGGTGTCCGCAAACTTTTCCGTTCTGTCTGGTCTGGGAAGTTCCATCAAACCGAAAGCCGCTTGTAAGAAGATGCAGGCTGTTTGCGGGACAGCAAAATGGACAATATGGTGTGTGCCTGCTTAGCTTTTTTTCGCAGTGCAACTTGTATGCGAGGGATTCCGCCCAAAAGACGCATTTCCGCTGCCGCAGGCAGCTGCGTTGGCAGGAAACACTGTCAGGGGGGATCAAGATCGTCGCCCACAAGAACCCCAAGTTTGAGATCGACACAAAAAATCAAAAGTTTGTCACGCACTCGCAAAGATTTGCCTGCGGTTCCGTCGGAGCTGGGCTTGTCAGGGCAGTCATCCGCAACCAACCTCGCGACTCTGGGAGGAATCGAGAGGCTTGCGCAAGCAGCTGTCTTGCTTTTTCGTTTCTAGTTCACTTCCATGTGAAGACCGTCGCCGGGGGCTGTTTGCCGAAATAGCCACAATGCTTCACTCATCTGGTGTTCTGTTCTCAAGGCGATTGCACGACAGGCCTGTGGACCCGGTTTTCCCATAAAACGTAAGTAAAAGCACACTGACTGGTCCAGGAGCTAAACTTGCTATTCAACACCGCTCGTAAGAGCTCTCACAAATTGCTCTGTGGAATGGAGGACGGTTTGGAGAAGTGTGACAACTTCATAGCTCCGTCCAGTTTTCTGTGTGTTCATTGCCTTCTCGAGCAAGCTGTGCAGGGATGAGGCACCGTCGCCGACTTTTTCGTAGGGGCTTTGTGTGCGATAGGTGCGTACATGGAAATTTGAATCGGATACTGTCACAGAAGTGCCTGGGCCCACTTTCAAGGCGGCCACTCATCTGCGCCGTGGCGTGCAGTCGTTACACACACGACTAGTGAAAAGTAGACAAGATATTCCCGTGATTGAGTTGGTTTGCGGTTTCGCACGTCCCTCGTTTGCCTGCGCTGGTACGGTGACAACGCTCTGCTAAATTTGTTCCTTACCGATTCTCTCTTTCCCACAAACCCTCCGGGCTTCCAGAAGATCGGCTATTGTGCTTCAAAAGCAGATCCGAGAGCCACTGCTGATCTGCTCTGGTGTTCCCCAAGAATGCTGCATGCAGTTTATGCAGGGGACCCTCAGCTATCTAGTTCCTGGCTCGTGAACAGGCACGTGATCCTCTCCACGAAGGACTCTTTCTCGATCTTTTCATCGGTGTGAGAATGTGTGCCTTTTTCCATTGTTTCCTCTGCGTTTTTCTCGGCCACCTCTCCTCTCTCTTTCCGTGTGTTAGAGCTCCTCCCCCCTCTTGTCCGCGTCAGCGGTTCTACTATCAGCGCCGGGGTACGAGACGCACTGCCGCTATGACAGGCAATTTCCTGGTTGGGTGTGACCTCTTTCTTTCATCCTGTTGTCTCTCTGCCCGAGCCAAACGTCTGCGAGTTTTCTTCTCACAGCAGTTTTCTTCTCACAGCAGCAAACAGCTCTTGTAGAGCGACGCTCAGGCTGGTCCCGTGCGGTGGTGTGTGGCAACGGGGATGGCAGGTGTACGTACAGCTCCTGCCCCAGTCGCCCATCACTGCCTCCATTGCTTTTAACCAGGTGTTTCTTCCTCGTTTTTTCTCGTTCATCCAATGAACTGATTTCGAGGGTGCGAACGCTCGGTCGCCACGTCCGCCTTTGCCCCGTCCACCGACACGCGCATCCACTGCTCCGCAGCGTTTGCGGGCTCCAGCGGTGCGCGCGGACAGAAGCGACGCTCTCTGCGGTTAGCGAGAGAGTGCAAGGGAGAGAAAGCGAGGGAATGGACGGAGAAGAGAAGGCAGAAAGAAACAGAGAGCGAGAAACCCGACATCGAAGGGAGGAGGGCCTCACATTCGATGACCTCGACGGGTCCTTCCCATAGCGTGAAAGGCGTCGCTCGCCCCGCCTGTTTGCAGCCGCGGAGAGGCTCCGAGGTCTGCAGCTCGTCAGGGAGCGACGGGGCAGAGCAAGGATGAGCGCCCACTGAATTTCGTTTGCATGGTTAACAAATCGTCGAAAAGTGCGCAGAAAAGCCTACCAAATCGGAGGATAGGTTCCGTGCACGCGGACGGCGCGCCAGCGGCGTTTCTCGGCGTTGGCATGCTGCGAAGTTTGTCGGTCCCTTTTGAAAGCGAGCACACTTCAGGCACCACTAAAATAAGTGAGACTTGGGTCCTCACCATGGCGGGTCGCGTTGTAGAGCCGAGTGTCCTTTCTCGCACTCGCCTCATGCGTGTCTCCTCTGCTTCGTCTTGCCGCATGCCGGCGGCCTCCACTGTCCTCTCGACTCCTCGCCTCTCCTCAGGGTTGGCCCCTTTCTGTTCCTTCCGTCCGCCTTCTCGCGCCAGTGTCGCGTGTCCGCTCCTGGCCATCGTGTGCCTCGGCCTCTCGGTTCTTGACCTGCGCGTCCCTTCCTCTTCCCCCTGCGTCTGCTTCGGGAATGCCGCCGAGCCTGCTGTCTCCGTCCCGGTCTCCACTTCGTCCCTCCAGCGACGTGAGGAGTTGCTTTTGCGTGCCCAGGCTTCGCCGTCCTTTGTTGTCTCGCTCGACGGGGAGGCGTACAACTCCCTGCTCCTCGCGTCCCTACCCACAGTCCCCACCGACGGCGGCTGGCGACGTCGGCGGGCCGTCCGCGCCGCCTCGCTCTTCCGGCGCCAGACGCCCCACCGTCCCTACCACCTCTTTGTGCTTTACTCTCTCGTCGGGGACGCCGAACGCCACGCCCGCTGCAACGAGTGCAAAGATGCCCTCGACGCCTTCACGAGAATCTCCGAGGCGTACTGGGCTGCAGGTACGCCCGCACGTCAGGGTAATCGCAACGCGTCTGCTAGTGCCGCCGCAGCCAAGACAACGCTTCTCGCTGAACACGGATTGCCTTTCGGCGGCCATCCACGAAGCGCTATCGATGTACACCTCGGGTTTTAAATAGGGATCCAGCGGGCTGTTCACTTCTCGAGACCGTGAGGGTGGACCCGAACCCGCGGGGCATGCTTTGGCGACAAGCAAAGACACTGGCTGTCCGTCGCTCTCAGATCGATTCACGCTCGAGATGTACGGAACTGCATTCTCTGGGTGCTCCACCGGAAGAACCTTTCTGTTCCAGTGTACCTGTCTGGGAATGCATGCATATTTCGCCGGATACAGATGTATATCTGAATACAGATATATATATATATATAGGTTGTGAGCGACAGGTAGAGTCGCAGGGACGTAATATTCCGATGGTTGACGCAGATGCCTTTGCTCTTCAGATATGATAAACGCGTTTATAAAGGGAGAGATATCGGAATGTTTGCGCGTGCGTTTGCATTTGAGCGTTGTGGGGGGGGGGCGTGCTTCCAAATCTCTCTTCCGACCTTTGCGCAGGCGCTTCGATGTCCCCTCGGGCACAGAAAGGCACGCGTGCGGCATTCCTGCCTCCCGCGGTCGCCCCGGTGGTCTTTGCCGTCGTCGACGTGGCGCGGTTGAACCAGACGCCTGCCCTGCATGCGTTGCCGTCCCTGCCTGCTGTGGCGCACATTCCGCCTTCTCTGTTGCCTGGGGAGGAAGAGGAAGAAGAGGGAGAAGACGACGAAGACGAGTTTAATCCCGAGGACCAGTGGGCGAAGATGATTGCCAATGCCCCCCTTCCTTTTCCTCGCGACGAAGTCCTGGTTCTTCAGAGAGCCATCAACGACGCGGGGGTGAAGAAGAGCATGCTCGAGTGGGTCAATATGAAGGCGGAAAGGTAGGTCTTCCCGCAACCTCGGTGACCCTCGGATGCATATTGTCCGTGTGTCCCTTTCGGTGCGCAGAAGCGGAGATGAACAGCCACTTCGCGACCGCATTCCTTTCTTGGGGGAAACGGCTGTGGCGTCTCGTCAGACGCAGGCAGGCAGCGAAAGCCCCTCGTTTATGGTTTTTCGTTTCGACCTTATCTCGCGGCCCAATCGGTATCGTCTTGACGCGATGGGGCGTGGGAAATCAATCTGAGGGAATCTGTAGAGACGCAACGTACACCAGCCAGGGTGGCAAGTCCGCGGAGGTCTTCTGTGTCCCGGTCCGTGCGTGCGCGAACTTCCTTGCGAGGAAGAAAACGACAAGCGTCTCGCGTAGCTCGGAAGCTCGCAACTGCCCAGCTTGTGCTCCTTTCCTGTTGGGATGGGATCTGTGGCTCCGTTGAGTCGTCCCACTAACAGAGAGGTAGCGAGGAAAACTCGAACGCACGGACAGGTCCACAGTGCAGGATGCAAGTCGACGACGCTCAGACGCCACGTGCATTGCATGCTACCTTGAGTGAAAACCATTGGGCTTTTATGTTAGCTGGGACAGTTTCCGGCTGCTCTCTTCTCGTTCCGCGAGCGGCCACAGGGACAGGCTCGATCGCACTTGTGTGTATACCGGGACGTTTTTGAACGAGAACACCAGTTCTCAGTCTTGTGACAGTTTTTTATGCCTTCCTCGTTGTAAGCCTCTCGTCGTGCCTTGACATGTTCAGTGATTTCCTGATATCATCTTCAGAGAAGGAAAAGCTCTACTACCTTCCTCTCCATGGTGCGTCTCACGGAGGATTTTTGTGCTTCCCACGGCGTGTCAGAGGGGAACCATCCACGTGTGTTTTTTCTTGTCTGTTTTCCTCGCATTTCTCAGGAACGTGACAATCCCGACGACGATTTGGATGGATCCGAGGTCGCTGTGTGTGATCCTGGCGTTCCTCTGTTTTCTCCTGTTCCTCGCTCGACGTCTCCTTCAGCTGCTGCCCAAGCAACCCTGGCTCCTGTCTGGCGGCGCCTGCTTCGTCTACTGGCTAAGCACGAGCGGCCTGGTTTTCTCCATCCACAATCGCGTCCCGCTATTTGCAGTTCACCCGGAGACGCAGCAGAAGGTGTTTGTCGTTCCCAATTCTCGGGGACAGTATTTCCTTGAGGGCTTTGTCATGAGCGCATGTGCGACTGCGTGCGGCCTGGCTGCCGCTTTTCTTGTCTTCTTGCCTTCCGCGTTTCTCCCCTCGCGTGAAGAGCTCGACGAGGAGACTTGTGCGCCGGACTACCAGACACGAAAAGAACGCGGGATGCAATCGGCGCTGACGTGCCCCCCTCGTCTTTGTCCACGAGACGAGAGGCAGGGCGTGAACGAGAAGGGCATCCATTTTGGAGAGCTGGAAGTTCGTGAAAACAACGGAAGAGGCGAATTCGCTTGTGCCTTGCTGAGGGGGGCGAGCTGCGCGGGAGAGCGAAGCAGCGACGGAGGTCGGTCCTGCGCACGGAAAGGCAAAGGCACAGCCGCGAGCGGACGAGAGGCGCAGGGTTCGGAGGGAGACCGACGGGGGGCCGAGGACCAAGCGATTCTGCAGTGGATACAAGCGGAAGAAAGCGCAAAGTGCAAACAAGGGGAAGGGCCCAACTTGTGGGCGGTCCGCGTCTGCATGCTCGTCTGTCTGTTCATGGCAGCCTTTGCATTTGTTGGGTCTGCCAGTCTTGTGTTCCAGGTGTACCGGCAAAAAGCGCCCTGGTACGCAGTCGCGTTCTACCCGCCTCCCGAGTACAAGCGCGGTCCCATGAGAGTTGATCGGGGCAACGAGCTTTGAGGCATCCGCGGCAGAACCCGTGCGTGGGAGGACCCATGTGTGTCTCGGCTCTCCAAAAGGCCCTGCTCGTGCTCTGTGCACTGAGTCTTGTGCGAAAAAGGCGTGTCACGTTTTCCAGAGTGAGGTCGTGTTTAACTCGACTCAATACCGGTCAAGGCAGTGTCTTGGTAAACCAGGGAGGTAGGCAAAGAAAAAAATCGCAGCGATCGGACTGCCGGGAACTTAATAACCCGAGTCTCCCGGGCTTTTTTCTGTGAAGGGTGCATGCGTAAGAAATTTCGTGAGGCTTTCAAGCCGGATGTTAAAAGCCAGCGTTCCAGGCGAGACGCACCCACCGCGCATGTAACTGCCGCTCTGGCAGCTCAGCAGCCCGCGGCGTGCACGATGCTTTCTACCTAGGAACAAGGCTGTTCTCCGTGACACACGGTATCCGTTTGGCTCCGTCTCCAACAGTGGGAGAACGAAAGTGCTACCCCTTCACGTCTCACGTTTCCGCCGTCCGCATACGGCTGCGACGACTGGGATGACGCGTCAAATCCGTCGACGAGATTCTCCCAGAATGCGGTGACCCGGTGTGAAAGGGTCTAGAGGGCAACGCCCTCTTCCGTTGCTGACTGCTTCCTACGGCGTCCAGAGTCAGGACTGCGTAGTGGAACTGTATGTACGCCGCAACTTTGTGCTGTGTGCCCCCTTCGGCCGCAATTCACGAACGCATTTCGGAAACAGAATATCGGCACGTCCCTCTTTTTCAAAGCGGAAACGGCTTTCTATCTTTCAAGTCCCAGTCAGCTTCAGTAGCTGAGATTGCCCCAACTGAAGCTGCCGAGCCGGCTCGTGTCAAGGCTTCATAACCCATCGCGACGGCTGCGTGGATGCTTAGGCACTGGCGAAATCCACAGGTTTCCTGGGTGGCGAGAACGCAGTCCCGTACGAGCGTTGGGCGGCGTGTTGCTGTGGTAACAATCTGTTTACGCCTGCTGTAGCCTCCAGGGCACGATTACCTATTCAAGACGCCGTCCCCCGTGGCAGCGACTTACCGCGGTCCCCCAGTCCACAGATGGACGGACAACCGGCTCTCGCACGTCCCTGCCTGTTCATCTCGTCTTTTGTCCCTGTGTGTTTCATCCTTCCTGCTTGCTCTGCTGAACCATCGGGCCTGCGAGGGAGGCTCGGAAAAAAGTTTGTCGCTGCCTCACTGCGGAGTTACTGCCCGGTGACGCGTTCACGCGGCGAACTACAAACATTTTTGCGGTTCTGCGACGCCAGCTGTCTCTCGGTGCTTCGCGGTTGGCTCGAGCGTTGTCGAGTTTGAAGATTGGACTCCACATTTTGCTCTTTAGAAGCCAGAACTCTGGCGCGACAAAAGTCCTTTCGGTGGAAGGCGGTAAACTGTAAACGTTTTCGCCGAGAGATCACCGAAGGATTGTCGCAGATTGCCGCCACGCGGCACCACCAGAAAGGAGACAGACTGGCAAGCAAATTCCCGGGGTCGCTAGCACCTTGAACCAAGCGCAAAACAGCAGGCCGATGTTCGCGCCCAGACACGCCCCGAAAGTTGCAGGGGGCGAGGCGGGAATCGGCCTCGCAGAAAGAGTCACCGTGAGTTTTGTGCAGTCGTCTGGTGGCTTGGTTGTCGGATAGACGCTATGCGTCGCTGTACATCACAGGAACATCGGTTTACGGCGCGTGTTTTTTCTGGCTGTGTAGAGCGCGCAGTCATCGGGAGTTCTCGTGCCTCTTTCCTCCAGGATTTCGTCGTCGGGCGTGCCGCGCAATCACTTTCAGTGCTACGCCCGTCACGGGCCGTGAGCCTCACAGCTGCCAGAAACGCTCCTTCTAGAAAATCCGCTGAATTCATTTCCTTCTTGTGAGGGACTGTGTGGCTTCCTGTCCCGGTCAGGGAAGGCAACAGCCTGCCAAACAACGCGAGTCGTTGGACTGCAGGCAACAGTCACGCGCTCAACACCAGCGAGCTCGCGGTCTCCCATTGTCGACAAGTCGCTATCTGAGTTTAGTGCTTTCTTCGCCTGTGAGACTCCATTTTTTGGAAGCACTAGAAAGGCCTGTCGAGTACGCGCCTCGTCGTGTCTCGTTGTTGGGACTTCCGCGAGAGCGGCTCGTGCACGCTGACGAGCTCGATTTCCCGATACTTTTTCGTCGATTTTGAGTGCCTCGCCGGAAGGCGTTGCCGCCAAGAAAACTCAGTCTAACCGTTGCGAACAGAACTTGCATTTTTCTCTCCCGTCTTTCCAAAGGGGCAGTAACTGGCGTGTGGATCAATTCTGCGGAGCTTGAAATGGTTTAGGAGTCTCGCTGTGGCGTGTCCATGGCGTACACCTGATTCGGCGATTTGCCAAATTCTCCGTAATACTTGCTCGTGCACGCGTGCTGTCGGTTCCAGTGCTTTCTCAAGGGACGTACGCCTTCTTTGTCGGTTGGTGTACGGTGGAGCGTAGATCTCTCTGCCTCCCTCCCCACGAGGCGGATGCCGTCTCGATATGGCTCGATATCCGGCGCTTGGCCCACTTCCATGGAGAAGTCAGAGTCAGTCGAGAGCTCCGCGTGGCGGAGAAAGGCGCGTCTCTAACCTGTGCTCCTGGGCCACTGCGTGTGTGTTTGCATGTGCGCCTCGACTCTCGGAAAGCCCGTGGTAGATGGGCGACGGGTGCGTTGTTCGCCGTCCCCTCTCTGTCACTGAGAAGGCGTGGTTCACCCACAACTGCCAGCGGCACTCAACCGCCGTCGTGGAATCGGCGTGTCCATCTCTTTGTGTTCTCTCTTGGTGTAACCAGGCGGAATTCCTTCGGTGTCAGGATCTCTGTATGAAAGGGATGCCGGCTGTGGTGGTGCCTTCGCTCTACGAGGGGCAACAAACGTAGAAGGCTCTTCTGTGACAACGATTTTCTCGAGGGACGGGAATGCGTGCTCAGAAGAATAGAAGCGCCAAAAAACATTAAAAGGAAACGTGCTCATGTGCCGGTTTCCACGCCTACAAAGACGGAGGCCGACCCCTCATGGTCAATTTCTCCCCTCGAGGTAGCTGTCTTTTGCCCGTTTCTGGACCATGCTTATCACCTGAAGAAGGGCGAGGCGTCTGTCAAGTGAGGTAGTCTTCCTGTCCCCCCTACTGTGTTGAGATCATGGGGGCGACGAGTTCGTCGTTTCAGGAAGATTCCACGGAGCCTTTTGAGGCTGCGGTAGCGGCGGGGAAACAGCTTGCCGAGTGGCAGCTTGCCCGTCTGGCCATTTTGGCACAGCGACGCCGAACTGGAGGGTTGGAGGAACGCAACAATCTCCGAGGCGGCGGCGAACAGCTGCCTCCGCCTTTCTCGTGCACGGAGAATTGTGGGGGAGCAGAACCGCGCCGAGGGGACGGGGAGAATTCTCTAAGCGGTTCCACCGCAGAGTCGAAGGGTAAACCCTGGCGTCGCCCACAGGCGCAAACCTGCAAAAGAGCTTCGGGTCCTCCCGTGCGGCAACCGTTCACTCTCTTCGCCGTGTCTTCTTCTCTTGCCGAGTTAAATCCATCCGCTCGTTTCCGATCTCCCCGGCGCTGTCAAGGGACATGCAGTGATGGGCGTCCCCTTGCCACTCAGGTGTGCGTGTCCTCGGCGGACGAACCACGGAAACGGACAGAGGACATCTCATCTGAAGACATCAAAGTCGACAGCACGAGGACGCCAGTTTTGGAAGAGGCAGAGGCTTTGATTGGGCAATCGGGGGTTTTCGCTGGAAACTCTGGTGAGCCGGGAAGCGCTCACCAAAGACCGAAGGTCTGGGAAGCGATCCAGAGCCGCGAACGGGCCAAGTCTGTGCCTTGCGTTGCGAGAAGAACAGCTTTGTTCGGATGCTATTTTCCATCAAGTGCCAAGAACGACACGTGTTCGTGGCGGGGGTCAGCACGTCCCGTGGACTCTGAGGCGTTGTCGCGTTCCTCCAGGCCACGCTCTATTCGCTCCACTTCTCTTCCGGCGTCTTCTGTTTCGAAGGAAACAAAAAGGTTCGCGAAGGATCGTTCCGAGGGCGATTTTCTGTCTCGAGCTGTTTTTGAGCCCTGCGTAAAGGTCATGGACATGAACGAGGACCGCGATCTTGAACCTGAAAGAAACCCCGCGCGAGAAACGAACAACGCCTCTACCTGGTCTCGGGCGTCCGGCCACCGAGACACGGGTTGTTGGTGCTCGTTTTCCCACGATTCGGACAGGGTGGGCACCCCTTCTTCGTCCAATGTGTTTCGCAACTCCCCGGGCTGGCCTTCACAGGCCGCCCCCCTTCGTCTTCTTCTTCTCCTCGCCCCTGAAATTTCCTCTTCGGCCTTGCCTCCCCTTCCCCACAGTGACCGCAGAGGGACGCGGTGTCTGATCAATCACAGTCCCACAGTCGTTCTGCTTCACACGCTCTACTTGCTCCAGCAGCGCGTGCGGAGTGACGACGAGCTGGCCAAGGGAACGAAACACAGAGAGGGTCTCGCCACATTTCACTCCTGTTGTGAATCTAGACGCGGCGAGCGTACGCGAGACTGTGAAGGCCGTGACGAGAAACCGTTTCTCCCTCCATCGGGCAGACCACTGCCACAGTCGCCTTGTCAGAAGGCGAGAACGGCAGATGTCTCGAGGGGTCCTTTTTGCTTCTCTTCCCACTCCACCGGGGAGAAAAAACAGGAGAGATGTTTGGACACACCTTTTTGGGTCCAGCTTGAACCCGATTTGTCTCATCCCTCTTGTCGTTCGGATTGCTCTCCACCCGCTGTGGATCGAAAAATCACGAAAGAAAACCAGCCCTCCAGTCTTCCTTCGGCTGTTCGACTCGACCACGGTGCGGCGTCTGCAGGCGGCGCCGTCGGAGCAAACCAGGCAGCGACGCCGTGGAACTCAGGCAGCCTGACACGTGTCCCCGAAAAGGAAGGACGGGTCACCCGGTTTCCGCTGGAAGGCAGTAAACGTCGACTCTTATCCGTCAGTGAACAACCGACTCGCCAAGACGCTGTGTGTCCTGGATGGTGCGCGCCGTCCTCTACCAAGCTTCTCCAAGACCAAAAAAAAACGGAGAGCCGATCAACGCGCCCGTCCGTCTCCCAGTTCGACCTCAACAGGACCCACCAAGGAGAGGCCTATGCCCGTGCACAGCAGGGAGTCTCTTCTCAACTTTTCCTTCCGGTTTCTCTCCCTGTGGCTTCGCCGGTAGCTCAAGTTCTCTTCGGCTGGCAAGCTCTTGCAAAGCGTCGGTGGTCTTGCCCCCTACAAGGCTCCAGCTCACTTTCGCTTCCTTGCCGTTCTTCAGAAATTTCTGAGGGGATCCATGAAGTGAGAACTACGTTTGTCCCAGAGAACTCGACTTCAGCTTCTCGGACCCAACTCTCTTTCTGCTCCCTGCCGTGTGTCGTGCTCTTCGTTCTCCAGCACTTCCGGGCGGAGACGCACTACCTCGCCCCACGCCTCTTCCTGGAAGGCCTTCTCAACGCGGGTCTTCTTTTCCTCTTCACGGGTGCGTCGTGTCCAGCCTTTTTGCCTGGCCAGACGTGCATCGAGGCGTGGGAAGACCAGCAGATGAAGAGCCTAGAGCAAGAATCGCATGTTGCGAGAAAACATGGTGCAAAGGAAGAGTTTGCAGAAACGAAACGCGCTACGGACGAACGAAACAAACAAGTCAAGACGGAAAGTATCTGGGTGTCCTCGCCTTCAGATCTGGGGTTCTGTGGGCCCCCGGAGAGTGACGTTACTCCTCAGGAAAAGGAAACGAGGAGCAGACACTCGTTTCAGGGCATCAATCGAGTGGTCGAGTATGAATACGAAGAAGACACGGAAATCACGGGAAACGAGTGGCTGTTTGGTACGAGTGGCAGAGGCGCAGAGACAACACATCGAGCAGTAAACCGAAAAACGCTTTTCGAATATTGCGTTGACACGAGCTGTGCGGTCGCTTCCCCGTCCGCACCGCCTCACGTTCGTTCTCCTGTCAGTTCTCTGGCCCTGGACGAGACAATCCTGGAGGAGGCGGCTGGAGGAAAGGCCGCTGCTCCACATGCGAGCCAGCAGAGTTCTGACGTAACGTATTCACTCCGGGCGGAGCTTCGGACCCCTTCTTCGCCGCTCACGCATGCGCCCGAGCGGCAGGGCTTCTCCTTTGTTTCCTTTTCCTCCGGATCTGCCCTTTCCCTTTCCCTCGAGATGGAATTCTCCGACGCGTCTGAAGCCAACGAAGGCGAAAGAGAGACAAAAGGCAGCAGTGCTCGCGGCATGCCTTCAGCTGTAGCGAAAGTGGACACTTCTTCACAGGCGGCTGGGCGAGACGGCAGCAAGAAAGAGTCTGATGGGAATGAGGGGCCATCCCCCTCTGTTCACGCTTTCTCCCAACTTTCAGCCCCAGCCAGCCAGCATTCAGCTGCTTTCGAAGACCTAGCGTCCTACCCCAGCCTTTCTCCGGTCTTGACAGAGCCTTCGCCACGGGGAGAGAGGGAGAGCAAAACGACTGCTGCTTTGGGCGTTCCGCAGCTGGACTGGATGTGTGGGCACTTTGCTATGGCGGTTGCTCATCGCGGTTTCGTTCACAAAATAGCCGCCAACCTGAGCCGCTCACGGCAGTTCCGACATGGGCCCATCCCCGTCTTTCCGTTTCTTGCTCCCCTTAACGGATCCGAATTTCACTCTTTTTCACATCTCGCTTCGTGTTCTCTGCCTTCACGTCCTCCTGCTGTGCCCCTTTGCCCTGTCAAGAGTAAGACACAGCTGGGCACAGAAGGAGAGGAGGAGCGAATGGAGCACAGTTCCTTCTTCACCTGCGTGTACCCTCCTCCTATCAATCGCTCTGTTCGACGCACTGTAGCCAGACACCTGGGGGGACGATACCTTCACACACCGGCGCACGGTTCGAGGCGCCCTGGTGGCCGAAACGATGAAGCCAAAGAGAAACGCCAGAGAAGGCGATTGAAAAGGAATGGCCAAGAGGATGGAAACGGGGGAGAGAAAGAATCAGGAAAACAAGGTGGAAAAGGAAAGAGTTCATTCGCTAATTGCGACGGTCAGAGACACTCTGAGTCGCCGGATCATACGCGGGACCTGGAGAAGAGCCGGGAAAAGGGAGAACAGGCAGAGAAGGAAGAGATGCGCTGGCACTGGAGAAGGCGTCAACTGCTCTACGAAGAATGCACTGGCCTCACTGCCCCGATGGCTGTGTACTGGCAACTGCGGGAAGACTTTGAGGTTTCTTCTCGACAGAAAAGGGGAGGACAGGGGGCCCACCCAGGCTGTCTCCGCTCTCCATTTGCAAGTGAGGAAGAGTGGAGAGAAGAGGAAGCACGCGAAGCTGGGGACTTCCACGTTTTCATAGTTGATGGTACTTGCCGGAGCAGGCGGACTCGAAACGGGCAGGGGCAAGCCCGAGATAACACAGCAGGTGAGATCCCCCGCCGCCTTGACTGAACTGTGAGCGGTCTTGGCGGTGGCCTGGTGGCACCAGACCAGAATGCATGGCAGCAGACTTGTGTATTTGCCATGTCGTGTCATTGTACCGGAACTGCGTGTCAACTCCAGATGGTCTCGTGAGGCATATGAACAGCTCAGGGCCTCCTGGATGTATGCATCGATTCTCGTGTTTTATGCTTTGCAGAAAAAACTGTGCCGCCCAAGGCGACTGCACCAAATTCTCCGCTTGAGATGGCCTTGCCACAAGTTCGAGCTTCGCCATCCTTGGCAGAACACGTCTGCCGAGAGGCTGATACCCCGCCAACCGCGGTCGCCGCCCGCCAAGAGCTGCAAAACGGGGCATCCGTGCCTGGCTGGCATCCGGAACAGAACTCAGTGCCGCAGAGAAGAATGAGCGACACCGGAGGTGCGGGAAGCGTCAACAGAGACAGAGAGGAGGCATGGAGACAGAAAGAAAGACGCGTAGTGATCGATACGGACTCGACGCACAGCTCCAATGCCGCGAGGAGTGTCCCATTGCGTGAACGGAGCGAACATGCAGAGAATTTGTCTCCTGCTCAATGGAGTTCCTTTTCTTTCTTTCAGTTCCCGTTCTGGAGCTGCGTATCGCATGCAAGAGACACACCGGTATCCGTTGTTACCGATGAAGAAGACGATGAGAGGGAACAAAGGATGGGTGCGTCTGTTCTTGATCCGCCCCCCCCCAGCAGCTTTCCTACTGGACAGTGCAGTAGAGGTAGAAGAACCAGGACCACTCACACGAATGCCACGAACCACTTAGAGGGAAGCGCGGAGGCGACGGTGCACAGCAGAAAACAAAGGGAAAACGCTATCGCACTCACAGACGATGAAGGAATACCGTCGTCGGTATGCGGGGAAAGTAACTCAAGACATGCATGTCGTGGGCTTCTCAACCCCTCAAAAAGCTCTTCTTCTCCTCAGCGTCTTCCACCCGGTCTCCTGCGGAGACTCTTGAAACACGGCAGAGTAAGGGTTGCGGCCTCTTCTTGGTGCAGTCCTTTGGCCAGACAAAACGTGAGCAGGGAGAGTAAGGGCGCGAGAACCAGGGAGCCTTTGTTGACATCTGAGGGGTCAGAGGATGGAAAAGAAGCGAGAGAGAGAAAGAATGAGAGACAACAGGTGTTTTTGGCGCTCCACGCTGTTGTGGCGCTTCTTGAAATCCCTGTCGAAGGCGCCAATTCCGCGAGAATAGAGGTAAACACAGGGGTGCGTGACGTCTCTCACCGTTCTTCAGGAATGCAGACGAATGTACGAATGTAGGTCATTCTTTTTGCGCCTCCCCCTACTCGTGTTGTTGCTCTCCCTTTCTGTGTGTCCATGCCTCGTCTCTGGCTGTGTTTTTTCCTTGTAGTCTGTTGCCATCAATCCGGGTTTCAGTGTCAGGAAAAGTGTAGTGCTACAGCGGCGACTGCATCTGTGTTGTATTCCGTTCATTTCTATGTTGCTGGAGAAAATACTTGGCTTTTCATCTTGCCCTCCACCTTGTAATGAGCCTTCACTTCCTCCTTTTCCTCGTGTGGGCTTCCACTCTCTTCTCTCTGTTCCTCCCCGCTATGTTTCTCTTCTCCCAGGCAATTCCCAAGAACCTCGCCGCCTACGGGGAAACTGCATTTCACTGGGTATGTTTCACGCCTGTGTCTTTCTCGCCTCCTCCGTTTTCCTCCCTCTCTTCTTTCTCTTCTCTTGGTCCTCCCCTCGTTTCTTCTTCATTCGCCTCCCATCACTATCCCTGCAATTTAGCGCACAAATTTTCATCTAGAGCGGCTCAAAATAACCCCTCCTCTCTTCTCCTCCCCTATTCTGAGTCTACAAATGAAACCAGACGATTGAACAGGGGACAAGAAAACAGAGAATCGTGCACCTCTCTCTCTCCCTTTTCTCGCATTCTCCATTCCTCGGAGGGGCAGGTTAGGGACCCACCGTCGTTACGTAACGATATGCGTGACCTGGAGCCAGTGGGGCGAGAAGGTGAGAGAGAGAAAATAAGAGAGGTGATAAGGAGCCCAGGTGGAAGCAAGGAACAAGTGACGATGGAGAATGAAGTGAAGAGGATCGAGGAACAGACAAAACCGGCTTCGTCTCTCCTCCAAAGAGAAAAAAAAAGGTTTCAGTCATTTTATTGGTTTTCTTGTTCTATGGGTCCAGCCGGCGTGGCCCCTCACGCACCCTTTCAAAGGTCGTCTGTGCTTCTCGCCTTCTCAGGCAGTCGTGTGTGGGAAATCCTCGCTAGTGCTGGCGCGCCCTCTTCTTCTACCGCTGTTGTATTGCAGGAAGTTATCCAAAGGGAGAGAAATTAACCTTCGCGTGCGAGTTCCTTGTCTTCGTTTGTCTTTGTCTGCGGGTCTGCACTGCTGTGTCTTTGCCTCTTTTTCAGTAAGGGGCTTTTACTCCAGTGACGCCGTTCTTCTCCTCTTTGTTTTTCATGTTGTTGTATTTCTTGTGTCGCTGTGAATTTTCTTGCATCTTTGAGATACTTGCCTTCTTCTTCATCCCCTTTCTTCCTTATTCTCCCTCTCATGTTGCCCTTGAGAGTGTACGTGCATGTATGTTTTTTTACCAGGTACCCTTGTCTTTCGTGACTGCGTTGGAACGGTGTAGTCTTCAGCTAGACCGGTCGTGAGATATACTGTGATTTTTGAACCGATTA
Organism: Neospora caninum Liverpool; assembly: GCF_000208865.1. Lineage (NCBI taxonomy): Eukaryota > Apicomplexa > Conoidasida > Eucoccidiorida > Sarcocystidae > Neospora > Neospora caninum. Next base: position 1,789,647 of record NC_018385.1, read on the forward strand.
CCTGGCCCACCAGCGATTGTTCAACGTGTTTCGAGCTGCACATGGGGAAGCATGCCGTCGTGTTCCCCTAATGAGGGCGGCGTACAGTATCCTGTTCAGTTGATTTTTATTCCAAACTTCCTTTTCCTCTTCCGCAGAGGACCAGCGTGCGCATATGATCGAAAGTAGTCAAAAGCCGAAACAGGATATCGCCGGTTAAGGCCAGCGAAGTTGGTGACGCTGGCAGCAAAACCTTGGTGAGCTTTTTGTGATACTGCGGGTACAACACTGTCTCTGTATACTGTGTTGAAAAAATACCTCACATTCTGTATGTATATGCTATGTACTACTGCGTCAATTGCATTAAGTGGGTGATGGCTGAATCTAGCACGGGTGTGGAAGAACGGTCGGGGTCTCAGGTCATCCAGCACGAAATGTAGAGAGTGACCTACAGCAGCAAACAGACCAGCTCCGTGCATCCTATATCTGGTCAGTCATTCTCGTGTAGAGACCGAAATCGAGTCCTCTCCTTTGTCAACGGTGTCGATGGAATTGGAGCAGCACATGCAGTCTTTACTCCATATTTTCTTTTGGACCGGGAACGAAAAGTTTGGTCCTACGCACAAAAGGACCGACCGTATCCTTGTCTCCTACCGGGACACGTATGAAGTCGACTCCCCGCAAGATGTTGGCAGCGCTTTTTGATACAACAAAGAGACCGAGGTCAGTGTAACACTACCTAAAGAAACTGAGAAGGAAAGCTGCCTTTTTCCGTCACATGATTGCCCCAAACAAGACGCCGGTCGATATCTGTAACTAGGGATATCTGTGTGGGTGTGTGTAGATATCCCTACTCGTATTATCGCTTCGTTGACTGAGGTGATACCTGGACCAGAACTACCCACACACACAAGTCACAGCACATTGTTGCCTTGAGTGCGTCGTTCGTCGGGCCAGAAGACCCCCAGTGGCCTGCCTCCGCACCTCATAGAGGGTGGTTCCCAACTACAGCCAAGTACCATTTCCAAAAGGATCCGCAAGAGATGCACCCAGTACGAGCGGCACGTCGCTGACCACGAAGACGGGCCCGGTCAATCGCCACTAATAATCCACTAACCACTCGACACTTCAATAAATGTAACAAAAAGCTTTCCTCTAACACATTGGCGGTCTCTGCCAAAACGAACGGTCTCATCGCCAGTCGCAAATCCCCGCCACCACCTGGACACGACAGCAAAGGACAATCCGTTGCTCCCCCATTACAGTTGACCGCCGTCTGTCGTCCTAAACATATGTGGATGGGAAGAACCGGCATACGCGAACACGCTGCCAATCTTCTCACCGCGAAGAACGGCTAACCTCCATTGATTCGGCTCTAACCAGTTCTCAATTTGCATGGCGGCTCCGAGACAAAGCTGCGTCCTTCAAAACAAGCACATCCGCCCAACGACGGCACCACGGGTCTCTGTTCTGCTTTACCGTTATAACAACTTCCGCTTTTAGACCCGATATTCCATGTGCCTGATGTGTCCCCAAAAGCATCAATCACTGTTAGGGGCTGCGCTGCCAGAAGGGCAGCGACGTGGCATGCGGTCAGAATGCCTGAAAAACTCCATATGAAGGGTGAACAAATCTCCATTTCCTCCCGAACGCAAAACGGCCTTACTGTCAACCTGCCACTGAACCGGTCTGCAACCACGTGTGCCTCGAAAACCACCCCTTCCATATCCTACTGCTTATGACAGCTAAACGTGTAGGATTTCGTTTGCGATAGAAAAACTGATGTTTCTACAGTTTCTCCCTGTATTATTTAACGCCGTTAATTAGTGTCAGCTTTGATCTTCGGTACCAACGGACCTAAATTGCATTTCCACAATCTCAAATGGTAGATAGGGAACCACCTGTCTCCAGACGATCTTAACCCAGCTCACATACTACATCAGACGGTGAACCATAGTCCCTAACTGAATCGTGTTCAGTAACATAGAAGTAATGAGCCGACATGCCGGAGCTCTCTCACGTGACATATCTCGTTCCACTACCAGCAACCATAGGGATTCTCGCCTATTAGCAGCTAACACATTTGTAGCGCTGAACGAAACAAGCCTCCGAGTTTGTTTCGGACATCAATTGAGAAGGCATGTTCGCGCACTCTCGAACCTCAAGCATTATACTAAAACGACCCGACCGCGGCAATTCCAGCTAGCTCTATCTTTTACCACAACTCGAGTCTCAGCTACAATTTCGTAATCACAGATATCGAGTGCGGGGCATGACCGTCAAGAAACCTCAAAACGGTGACATCAGAGCCCGATGCCGCAATCATTCTTTTGGCCTTCGTATTACCGCCAGTTCACGCCATCTGCCGCTCCACTTCTACGCAGCAGTATGCTTCTTGACCTTCTTACTACTGGGTTTCCCAAAGTCGTCGAAGCCGACGCCCAACTCTCTAACATCATGGTCGTCGCTGCCAACACGCACAGTCTCTCATCTCTTATCGCGAACCCCCATCATCGACTCGCCACCAGTCCACACTACATTCCGTTGTTCCCCCACTACATGTGACTTCCATCTGTCCTCCTATACATCCGTGAATGGCAGGAGCCGACCCGACATACACGGCCATGCTACCGATCTCCTCACCACGAAGAACCGCTACTCTCCGCTGACGCTACTCTCCGCTGGCGCTACTCTCCGCTGACGCTACTCTCCGCTGGCGCTACTCTCCGCTGACGCTACTCTCCGCTGACGCTTCTCTCCGCTGGCGCTGCTCTCGCGACTTCTCCATCTGTCTGCACGCAGACTCCGAGGCGAAGGTGCGCATTTCAAGCAAGGCACACCCGCTCCAACAAGGGCAACACGGGTCTCCGTTATGCTTTACCGTTACAATAATTTCCGCTTTCGTACTCGATATTCCGTGTGCCTTGTGTGTCCCCAAAAGCATCAATCAGTGTTAGGGGCTGCACCGCCAGAGGGGCAGCGGCGTGGCACGCGTTCAGAATCCACATTCGTGAATGCCACTCATGGTGGAAACTACACAGAGGCGAAGCCGGACCTCGGCCACGCACGGCGCTGATGTGCCCGAAAGAACCTCCGATCTCCCCTTCCCCCCCTCCAACTGCGCCGTCGACGAAGCTACACACACTGGAAAAGACGGCTGACCACAAGGACTGCAGCTGCAGCATTTGCAGGCGATCACGCGCATCTCCTCTCTACACGACTGCCAACTGCTGCTTTGTCTGCAGCACCGTCTCAGCCAGAAAATACATTACACTGTTTCAAAACACATACGAAAAAACGGTGGTTTCGGCAAAACAGAAGCCGGTGACTCCAAATGCTGTGTTGGCCTCTCCTCGGGGATCCTACAGCGTCGTGCCGTCCGTTGCGGCTACGCCTTCGTCGCCTTGAGTTGGTCCCGAAGTTGGCAAATCACCGTGTGCTCATAGTTGCGGTTCACCTGGTTGGTCGTACTGACGCAGTGCAGAGGAAATCATTTCTCCTATCTCTTGGAACTGCGGAGTATCCATCGCTTGCAAAGCGAGCAGGCGTTGCGTGGGCGAAGGGTTGAGAAACATGTAAATGAGGGTTTTAACTGGTTCCGGCACCCGTCGGCATGTTTGAAAAAGGTATTCGATGCTGTAGGTCGACCCTTCACCGGTGTGTGGATAATTCCCGCACCATATCCAGAACAGTGTCGCTCCCAGACTCCAAGCATCCATTGCGTGCGTGTACCTGACTTTGGGAAGGCCAAGGAAGAGTACTCTGCGGACCACACGAGCCTCAGGCGCTGCAAAGTACCAATTAGTCATCGGTTCTGCTTTCGTTCCAGCTTTAACCAGAGAGTCAAATTCACCAAGGTGCACGCTCCCACCATTTTTCACCGAAAAAGCATCTGGGGTGATCATACCATGCACAACGCCTTGGTCTTGAAGGATACCTACCAGTCTGATGGCCTGAACAGAGATCTGCAATCGAACATTGAAAAGTAAGTGGCGTTGTTCTGAAGATCCTTGGCACGCTGAGATTAAGTATTCGATTCGAGCTTGCGTTTGAGGAACCGGCAACAAGTAATTCAGTACCCAACGTCTCTCGTAATCCGAGGACGCCTCCTGAGATATCGGCTTCCCGGGGATCTTCATCAAATCGGCAGCGACCAAAAACCTTAGAAGCCTCTGAGCATGAATCGGGTTCCTCACCTTCGCAAACAAACCAGTGCACAATGCTTCGTTCTTCAGTTTAGCTATAACCCGTCTAGATGGCTTTTCACTGGTGGTGCCAACCTTTACACCAATCTTTTCTTGTGTCGCTACGTCTGTCGCTTCAAAAACAATTATTCCGGAAACCGCGTCGATACGTGGTCCTCTTACGAGTTGCCTATCCGGTTGGCCCAACTCCGAAGCTAGTGTCACAACCTGACCCTCAGCCCATAACTTCTGGGATACCATATCATCGACAGCAACGTCTAGCCGTGTCCCGACCTGGTTTTGGATTCCGGGAATACTTTCTAATGCCTTGTGGAGGATGATGTCTCCACGCTCGCTGCCATGAAAATATAACGGATTCGTCTTGACATCCTCGGGCTCTTCGTCTGTAAAAACGGGTCGTGGCTGGACTGGCCGCAATCGCCGGTACAATAGTGCAGCGGCAGCCGGTATGTCGTGTCGGAAAAATCTTACTCCACGCCTCCAGTGCTGAAGCAGCCTCGTACGTAGAGGAACTCGACGCGGCTGACCCTCTTCTTCCTCACCAGCTGATCCTCCTCTCCGCCTTCCTCGCCAACGCAGGCGCGCGAGTAACCTTCCGAAACGTGTGGGGGGCTGGGTCGGGGTCTCGGTCTCAGTCTGATTGTCTGCTTCGGATGGCACTTGCTCGACCTCTTCTTGCTCCAACCATGACCCCCCACGCTTGTCCTCCACTTGCTCCTCTGCGACAAAGTTGGCTTGCTCAGCAGAAGCGGTGCGATGTTCACCCACGAGACCTCCCACGGGACTGACACTCAAAGCTGCTTCCGAGTCATCCCAGGACTGAGGCAGCAGAATGCCAGCGCCTCGCTGTGCGTGGCAAAGTGCCAAGACAAGCAATGCCCCAGCTAGCCCGGCAAGACAATTAGACCTGACGGTACGAGCCGAATCTTCCATGTTGATAAGCTGGGAAAATGGAAAAAGCGCTGTAAAGGGCGGGTCTAACACGTAGATTGGTAAAAAGTGGAGATCCAACCAGTGGAGTGAGTTCGAGCAGGAGGTCTGTCTCTCCTGGTTGGCTGCTAGTTACTGGCTTTTTAGCGTTTGATACCTCGCCCCCATGCGGTGACGCCTCCCTGGTGTGACCTGTGTATCGGCTTGTGTTCAGAGAAAGCCCGAGCGGGCGCTTGCGGCTGTAGCCCGAGGAGAGAGCTTGGTGGCCGTTTGGCGACTACTGCTTAGCAAAGGTCGTTCAGAAAAGAACAGCGGAGAGCCGCGAGAAAGCAGACTCCTGAGTGCCTTCGTAGAAACGGCGGGAGTACTCTTTGTGTCTGTCGTGGTACAGAGAAAGTAACTAAAATTCAGAAGGGAAAGTATTCCCTTCTGTGGAGGCTGTGTGCCGTGCCTTTGTAGCTCACTTTTCCGTCTTTGGACTGCACACGTTCCCACTTTTCCGTCTTTGCCTCGCCTCCTTTCTCGTTCCTGCTTTGTTGGCATCTTAATCCTTAAAACTGTCCCGTTGGCTTTTCAGATCACTAGCCGAAAAAGCCATTTTCTCGTGGCTGCTACCGACTCTTCTCCGGGATGACGCGCGCGACACTAGGGGGAAGAAGGGAAATCTGAGTAGTGAAAACGCGACTTGAGGCCGGAGAGGGAGGGGAGAGCAACGTGGAGAAACAGCGGACGATGTTCTGAACAGGAAAGTTAATGTATACTAATTTCTAGTCGTGTCTTAATGTCGGTGGAGATGTCGATATTCAAGTCGTCCAGTTGCTTTTTCTCTTTCGTTTCAATCCTCGGGAAGCTCTCTCTCGTCTTGGTTCAGACGGCCTTTCTTTTTTGCATTTTTCTCTGCTGTGTGTTTGGAAATTCTGACTTCGCCCTTTAGTCGCCGTTCCAACAGAGGAATGAAAGCTGGGGAATCGATGTGTTGTGTGCTCGTAAGTTACTGGAACACAGAGACTCCGTCCCTCTCGCCCGTTGTCGTTGTTTTGCTTGCGAGTTCTCCGTCTTTTCTCGTGCACGACCCTCTTCGTTTCTCCTGTGTCTTTCTTTGTTTCGCACGTCATCCCCTGTCTTCTGCTAACTCAGTGCGATTCCTTCACCGTTATTGTGCTTGGTAGACCACACCAGCATGACGTCTGCCTCCAAGCTCTTCAGTTTTTTTTTCGCTGGTTGAGTCCGTCTCGTTTTTCATCGTTTGCTGCCTCCTCAGTCATTTAGTTCTCCTCGATTGAGTGAGCGTTGCTCGTTTCCGACAAGTTCTTTCCGTTCGTTAGAAGCAACGCGTTTTTTGTCGGGTGGGAAGGCGGCGTCTGGCGTTCTTTCTGGGTCTCTTTGCGGTCGTCCTGTCCGTTGTCTTTTTGCCATATGTCCGTTTCGCGGCTCTGCCGACTCTTTTGTCGCTCTGTTTTCTTCTGCGGGCTGCTTCCAGCCCCCTCCCTTTCACATTCGAACCCTTTTTCCTCAGCAGCCTGCACTGTCGTGTATTGTCTTTCCTTGACTAATTCTCTCGTTTCTCGCCGCCTTTCTTTCAGGGCGACTTCTGCTTTTGTCTGATGACACACGACGAAAAAATTCACTCGTTCTCCTTGAACTGCTGCGTTTTTTCCGCCTACTGCTGTGTCTGCTTCTCGCGGCACTAGAAGACCGCGGACGCACACGGCTGCTCCCGAAGCTGCTGTTCACCCGTTTAACGCTCTTCTTTTTCATCCCTCGTCGATATCTCGTCTGTCTTCTTGCATCGTTCTCGAGGATTTCCAGGTTCAGTTGAAGGTTTCCGTCTAGGGCGTCCTGGACTCCGTCCAGGGTCGCAGGGTGTCGGGGTGTCCATCAGGATCTCCGGAGAGTTACGTTTTTCTTTTCCACCTTCTCGTTCAATGGGTACGGAGTTGCTTCTGTGATTTCTGCGGGGGAGTGTTTTGTCCTCCACACTAGTGGCTTCTGTCACAGCGGGAAGCCACACCATGGCATCACTATCCTCGTCCACAGCAACAGAGCGTGTGATACTGTCTTCGTCTTCTCCTTTTTCTCCCGTCCTTCCTCCTGCCGCTTCCGACGAAGCGCTCTTCTCTCCTGAGCTCTCCTGTAGCCGCCAGCCTGCGTCCCCCGCTTCGCTTCCTCGCGCGTCGCCCGAGGCGTGTGCGGCGAAAGAGTTCCCTGGAGCGCCCAACTCCACGCTGAGCGGCTCCTCTCCTCTCTCAGGGAGTCCAAGTTCCTCGAGCCTGTCGATTCTCGACGATGACGCAGCCGGAGTCTTAGAGGCAACAGCGGCGTTCCTCGTAGCTTCTCCGGATTCCGACGCCCCCCGTGGCGATTCCTCTTCCAGCACATCTACGCCGCCGCCCCAGTGTCCCTGCCAAGAGCCTCTCAGACCGTTTCACGCGAGCGCGGTCCGTGTCGAGGAAACGAGCGACAGCAGCTCGACGGGACCCCCGAGACCCGGTCCGGGTGTCGCGGGAAGTGCCTCGATGTCGGCAAACAGCAAAATGGAGGGTTTCGAGATCAGCGGGACTTCTCTCGCTGGCGGACGCGACGCCACAGAGTGGAAGCACGTGCCGACCCAAACGAAGGAAGAACAGACAGCTCGGTTTGCGTCTCGGGAGACAGACCGAGCGCCTTCTCCGTCGGAGGATTCCCAGAGGTCGTCTGTTTCTTCGCCGCAACCTTCACGTCCTTCGTCTTCTCCCGAGCACGGGAATCCAAACGCGTCGGAAATCTGTCCCCCACAAGACACGCCACCCTCGCTTCCTGCCTCGGCGAGCGGCCCCGAGGCACCCAGCGCAGCTGGGTCTCAGAGAGACTGGACGACTCGAACAGCAGACAGGGGCAGGGACAGATCTCGCATCTGAGGGCGCCAAGAGCACTGCACAGGAGACTGCGCTCGAAGCCTCCACGATTTCGAAAGACGATCGCCCGCGTTCGTCTGCCTCGTCGTCTTCGTCTTCCCTGGGGTCGTCTGCGAGTTTGGTCAGAGTGTTGAGCTCGAGCAGCTCGAGTTTGGGGCGCAGGGGCGACGAGGGCAGCCTTCTGCGGCTCTTTCAGTCCGATTACTTTGACGCGTACTTCCACATGTACTACTTGTTTCACAGGCAGGAACCGGGCGTCCACGAATACTTGGTGAATCTGCTGTACGTGAAGCGAACAGACGAAGACATCATCTTCTACCTCCCGCAACTCGTCCAGCTCTCGCTGGTCCGCTTCAAAACCTCGTCGCTTCACCGCTTTCTCCTCGACAAAGCGAGCAAAAGCATGCACCTTGCTCTCATGGCGTCTTGGCTCTACCAGTCAATGGTGGAGGACAAAGTAGCAGGTGCGGAGCCAGAGAGGGGCTGGGAGAGACGCGGAAACGGCGAAAAATCGGCGACGCCAGAGTCTCGAGTTCTGACGAGCAGACACGACAGAATGGATGGAGCCGTATTTGTCCGATGCCTTCTTTCCCTGCTTTGTCGTTGGTGTCTATGTCGCACAGTTGGCGCCCAGCTCCGTTTCCTAAAACGCAAAGCCAAAGAGCTAAAGCACGAGTCTACACCTCTTCTTTCCAGGTGCGGCTGCTGCGTTTTTTTTCAGGTTTGGAAGAGCCGGCGCAGAAGATGACGCAGGAGGTGGAAATGGCCGTTGTGAATTGCAAACCGCTCGGCGCAGGAACACAGCAAAGCGGATGGGGTCGGAAGGAAGAGATGGAAGAACAGGGACATGGCGATCGAGGAGAGGAGAGAAGACGCAACTCCGAAAATGAGTTCGCCGTTGATCTTTTCAAAAGACGTAAGTGGGAAAAAGGAGAGCGGGGGGATGTAAGGGAAGAGAGCGCAAGTGAAGGGAAGAAAGAAAAGGCCATGGGCAGGATGCACAGACAGGCTCCTCGGGTCCTCATCGTTTCTTCCACCTGGTGGACAGCCGCTGCGTCATGCCCTGCACATTGGCCTCTCCTTCAACTTGCTCCACTTCCGTTGATCCTTTTTTCCTCATGACGCTCGTTTCTAGGTCTGCCCCGCCCTCGTCTCTACCCCGTCCCCCCTCCATGTGCGTCGGCAAGTGCTGCTTCTCCCTGCCGGGGGCTGCCGTGTTCGACTCCTCTTTCCTGCTTCCTCCGCCGCTTCCCCTTTTCCCTCTTGCTGTGGGTCTATTCCCGTGGTCCTGTTTTCCTCGATGCTGTCTTTTTCTTCGGCTTCTTCGCGACTTTGGGCACGTGACGGCGCGCGTCGCCAAAACTGCCCTTGGCCACGCCAGAAGGACCGAATTCAAAATTGAAGTTATTTTTGCATCCTGGTACTTTCCAGAAATCCTTAACGCTACAGGTTTACAGCCAGTTAGTCAAATGGTAAATGAAATATCCTTGTTCTCCAGAGGCGCCAAGACGCGCCAGTGTGTGAACTCAGTCACGGGGTCTTTCACGTGAAAAACGTTTTGTTTTGGCTTTCGCTCAGGACGCATCGTGCAACTGATCCGCCAACATCAGCATGCGCTCCACGAGTCCCATAGCGCAAAGGCTTGTTCCTCCGCGCCTTCGTCGCCTCTCCTACCGGGTGCTCTCTCCGCGGCGCCCAGTGAAACTCAGAGGGTGGCGACAGCCAGCTAAAGGGACGAAGGCAGGCCCTCCAGTGCTCTTTCGTCTCCGCATTCTTCCTCTTTGTCCGAGACGTGTGAGTCTGTCCGTGGTCCGAGTTCGCGCGACGAGCACTCGCCTCCACTGACTGTCGATTCAGAGGCTGCAGCTACGTCGCGTCTCTCTCAATCGTCAGATTCCGCATCGTCTTTCCCGTCTCCCGATGCGTCTGCGCGGCGCACGGCAGCTCCCTCGCTGCCTGTCTCGGCCTGTCCTGTGTCGCCTTCCTCAGCCGCGGGGTTTGCCCGCGGGCCTCTGCGGCGGCCCACGCTGTCTTCGGGCGCTCTGCGTCCGCGCATTCCCGAGAGCCTGCGCCACTTGACGGGTCCGACGACGATGTCAGGGGCGAAGGTGAAGTTGCCGTCGGTCTACGGGAAGCTGGGGAATCCCCTCGCTCTCTCCACGCTACAGCTGCTGCCCTTTTCGAGCACGGGCGCGGTGTCGCGACGCGAGGCGCGAGAGAAGGTGCGCAGCGGGGGGAGGTGTGAAGGCGCAGAGGAAGAGGCAAGTGGCGCAGGGGACAGGAATCGAGACGCGCCGGCAGGTCGGGAGGCGACGGGACCGAACGGCCGCAGCCTGGAAGAAGCGCAGGGGGACCGGGAAGACGAAGGCGGCGACGGGAGTGCGGACTGGGAAAGCGACGGACGGGAAATGGAAGAAGAACTCCAGCAGTTTATTATGAAACAGCGACGGTGTGACTACTTCAACACGTTGAACCACTTCATTTCTCTTCTCATCGATGTCTCCAACGCCCTGGCTCTCGAACCGGATCGGTCGCTGCGGTAAGGCATATCGACCCCCCCCAACTTCTGTCTGTGCACCGTCTCGCGTTCCGTCTCTTGCTGTTCTCTCTCGGGGTTTCTCAGAGTGCTGCTTCTCTCTCCGCGGACGTTCTCGCCTTCTCGCCTATTAGCAGCCAACACATTTGTAGCGCTGAACGAAACAAGCCTCCGAGTTTGTTTCGGACATCAATTGAGAAGGCATGTTCGCGCACTCTCGAACCTCAAGCATTATACTAAAACGACCCGACCGCGGCAATTCCAGCTAGCTCTATCTTTTACCACAACTCGAGTCTCAGCTACAATTTCGTAATCACAGATACCAAGTGCGGGGCATGACCGTCAAGGAACCTCAAAACGGTGACATCAGAGCCCGATGCCGCAATCATTCTTTTGGCCTTCGTATTACCGCCAGTTCACGCCATCTGCCGCTCCACTTCTACGCAGCAGTATGCTTCTTGACCTTCTTACTACTGGGTTTCCCAAAGTCGTCGAAGCCGATGCCCAACTCTCTAACATCATGGTCGTCGCTGCCAACACGCACAGTCTCTCATCTCTTATCGCGAACCCCTATCATCGACTCGCCACCAGTCCACACTACATTCCGTTGTTCCCCCACTACATGTGACTTCCATCTGTCCTCCTCTACATCCGTGAATGGCAGGAGCCGACCCGACATACACGGCCATGCTACCGATCTCCTCACCACGAAGAACCGCTACTCTCCGCTGACGCTACTCTCCGCTGACGCTTCTCTCCGCTGGCGCTGCTCTCGCGACTTCTCCATCTGTCTGCACGCAGACTCCGAGGCGAAGGTGCGCATTTCAAGCAAGGCACACCCGCTCCAACAAGGGCAACACGGGTCTCCGTTATGCTTTACCGTTACAATAATTTCCGCTTTCGTACTCGATATTCCGTGTGCCTTGTGTGTCCCCAAAAGCATCAATCAGTGTTAGGGGCTGCACCGCCAGAAGGGCAGCGGCGTGGCACGCGTTCAGAATCCACATTCGTGAATGCCACTCATGGTGGAAACTACACAGAGGCGAAGCCGGACCTCGGCCACGCACGGCGCTGATGTGCCCGAAAGAACCTCCGATCTCCCCTTCCCCCCCTCCAACTGCGCCGTCGACGAAGCTACACACACTGGAAAAGACGGCTGACCACAAGGACTGCAGCTGCAGCATTTGCAGGCGATCACGCGCATCTCCTCTCAACACGTCTGCCAACTGCTACTATGTCTGCAGCATCGCCTCAGCCAGAAAATACATTACACTGTTTCAAAACACATACGAAAAAACGGTGGTTTCGGCAAAACGGACGCCGGCGATTCCAAAATCTGCGGTAACCTCCCCTCGGAGATCCTATAGCCTCGTGTCCTCCGTTTCATCTACGCCGTCGTCGCCTTGAGTCGTTCCCGAAGTTGGCAAATCACCCTTTCCCCATAGTTTCGGTTCACCTTGTTGGTCGTATTGATTCAACACAGAGGAAATCATTTCTTTGATGTTTTCGAACTGCGGAGTCTCTGTCGCTTGGAGAGGAAGAAGGCGGTCTTCCGGATCGTGTCGTAGGAACCCCTCCAGCAGAAATTTCACTGGCTCCGACAATTCAATGTTTCTGCAGCGTTTAAAAATCCATTCGGTGCCGCCCAAAGGCGCCGACTCGGTATCAGGAAGGTCCTCGCACCAGATCCAGTGTATCGCCAAACCCACTGCCCATGCATCAAATGCATATCTCTTGTGCTTCCTTGGATCATAAGAACGGCCCTGTCTTGACGGGTCAGTGGTTTCCGGTGGCTCAAATCCTCGACCGAAGGTAAATTCCGAATATTCACCTTCTTTCACCATATACCTCAACTTACCCAAGAACACGGCTCCGTTCTTCTGTATGAAGATACTACTCATTTGCAAATTTCCATGCACGACACCGTGGTGGTGCAGGCTGGCCGCCAGTTTTATGACCTGAACAGTGAGCTGCAGCCGAGCATGGATCGCGAGGTTGCTGTTTACATCAGATGATCTCGACAAGCCCTCTATAAGCGAGATAAGATTAGTTTGCATCAGGGGATACAAAAAGTATCGGTTCACGATCCAAATGCGACTCTGCCCTACGAGGCCCCGGCGCGACAGGCGTGTTAGTCGGGCCCTCACTATATCGGTGGGAACCAGCAATCTCATGTACGTCTGAGCTTGCTTTGGGTTTTTGATGTTTGGAAACAAGTTGATGCACAGTACCTCGTCGCGCAGCCCTTCAATATCCATGGCAGACGGTTTCTCCGTAAAATATGGAACACTCACAGCGAGCGTTTCTCCCGTCTCTCGGTCTGTGGCTTCAAACACGATAGCCGATGGACCTTTGCCGAGCATTCGCCCTCTTATCAGCGTCCGTGAAGGCTCGCCTAGTTCCGAGACGACGCTAAAGTGCTTCTGATTACGCCACAACATCCTGGAGACCAAATCATCGTATGCCGAGGCTTCCCTGTAGATGATTGGCTGCCCCGCTTCCGGAATACGTTTAAACAGTTCCTCAAGTATGACGTCTCCGCTATCTCTGCCATGATAATACATAGGATTCGTCTCTACATCCGACGGCACCTCGTCAACTGGAAACAGACGTGGCTGGCCTGGTCGCAGTCGCCTGTACAATCGTGCAGCGGCAGCCGGTATGTCGTGTCGGAGAAATCTTACTCCACGCTTCAAGTGCTGAAGCAGCCTCGTACGTAGAGGAACTCGACGCCTCTGCTGCTCTTGTGCCGCACCAGCTGATCCCCCTCTCCCCCTTCCTCGCCAACGCAGGCGCGCGAGTAACCTTCCGAAACGTGTGGAGGACTGGGTCCCGGGCTCTGCGTCGGTCTGGTTTTGTGCTTCGGATGGCACTTGCTCGACCTCTTCTTGCTGCAACCATGAACCCCCACGCTTGTCCTCCACTTGCTCCTCTGCGACAAAGTTGGCTTGCTCAGCAGAAGCGGTGCGATGTTCACCCATGAGACCTCCCACGGGACTGACACTCAAAGCTGCTTCCGAGTCATCCCAGGACTGAGGCAGCAGAATGCCAGCGCCTCGCTGTGCGTGGCAAAGTGCCAAGACAAGCAATGCCCCAGCTAGCCGGACAAGACAGGACGACGGTCCGACAGACGCAGACTGTTCCATGGTGAAAAACCGTCACCAACAAAAACACAAATATTCAGAGGTTAAAATACATACGTAGTTAGCGGGGCATGTTTCTGAAGTAGAGAAACAAAACTGTCACTACCATCCGTCTAGCGCCGGGGTGTGCAGTCGTCCTGCGTCTCGTCGAGAGCTTAAGCCAACCAGAAGGCACCACGCGAAGCGCGTCGGCCCGATGCCCGTCGCTGTAGGCCGCGTAGCCACCTTGGCCGCCCCATGCGATATTGGGCCGCTTGGCTAGATCCACATCTCTCCTGCATGGGCGTGTCTCTCATGCGGAAGTGCGGCACTGTTTGCACTGTGTGTCCATCGTCTGCTGATGTGACTCCTACCGAGTGCAATGGATCAAATGCAGCAGATGACAAAAACACTTGAAACTGGTGGGAGACCACCAGAGCCGTTGATGACTACCCAGTTCTGCTCAGCAAGGATTACAACACAAGAGTGTCTGGAGGCAGACCACACGTCGGATTGTTGTACATTCACAATCAGTACAGCGCAGTCATACGCCGCATTGGTGTCGAGTGAGAAATGAACACGAGAGCAGATCCTGGCGACGCCAAAATCCCGACACCTCCAATATACATTGCTTTCCACTGACATCGCAGTCCGCGCATGAGTATCATACCGCGATACCAAGTCAGAGTGGTCTCTTCTTTTCCCAGTGCTGTACTACAAGTAGTAAGGCTTCGTGAATTCGGCCAGCAGGATGCCTGAAAAAACTCCATATGAAGGGGGAACAAATCTCCATTTCCTCCCGAAGGCAAAATGGCCTTACTGCCAACCTGCCCCTGAACCAGTCTGCAACCAAGTGTGCCTGGAAAACCGCCCCTTCCATATCCTACTGCCTATGACAGCTAAACGTGTTGGATTTCGTTTGTGATACAAAAAAAACAAACTGATGTTTCCACAGTTCCCCTATGTATTATTTAACTCAGTTAATTAGTGTCAGCTTTGATCTTCTGTACCAACGGACCAAAATTGTATTTCGACGATCTCAAATGTTAGATAGGGAACCACCTGTCTCCAGACGATCTTAACCCAGCTCACATACTACATCAGACGGTGAACCATAGTCCCTAACTGAATCGTGTTCAGTAACATAGGAGTAATGAGCCGACATGCCGGAGCTCTCTCACGTGACATATCTCGTTCCACTACCAGCAACCATAGGGATTCTCGCCTATTAGCAGCTAACACATTTGTAGCGCTGAACGAAACAAGCCTCCGAGTTTGTTTCGGACAAAAATTGAGAAGGCATGTGCGCGTACTCTCGAGCCTCAAGCATTATCCTAAAACGACCCGACCGCGGCAATTCCAGCTAGCTCTAGCTTTTACCACATCTCGGCTCTGCGCTACAGTTTCGTAACCACAGATACCAAGTGCGGGGCATGACCGTCAAGAAACCTCAAAACGGTGACATCAGAGCCCGATGCCGCAATCATTCTTTTGGCCTTCGTATTACCGCCAGTTCACGCCATCTGCCGCTCCACTTCTACGCAGCAGTATGCTTCTTGACCTTCTTACTACTGGGTTTCCCAAAGTCGTCGAAGCCGATGCCCAACTCTCTAACATCATGGTCGTCGCTGCCAACACGCACAGTCTCTCATCTCTTATCGCGAACCCCCATCATCGACTCGCCACCAGTCCACACTACATTCCGTTGTTCCCCCACTACATGTGACTTCCATCTGTCCTCCTATACATCCGTGAATGGCAGGAGCCGACCCGACATACACGGCCATGCTACCGATCTCCTCACCACGAAGAACCGCTACTCTCCGCTGACGCTACTCTCCGCTGGCGCTACTCTCCGCTGATGCTGGCGCTACTCTCCGCTGACGCTACTCTCCGCTGACGCTTCTCTCCGCTGGCGCTGCTCTCGCGACTTCTCCATCTGTCTGCACGCAGACTCCGAGGCGAAGGTGCGCATTTCAAGCAAGGCACACCCGCTCCAACAAGGGCAACACGGGTCTCCGTTATGCTTTACCGTTACAATAATTTCCGCTTTCGTACTCGATATTCCGTGTGCCTTGTGTGTCCCCAAAAGCATCAATCAGTGTTAGGGGCTGCACCGCCAGAAGGGCAGCGGCGTGGCACGCGTTCAGAATCCACATTCGTGAATGCCACTCATGGTGGAAACTACACAGAGGCGAAGCCGGACCTCGGCCACGCACGGCGCTGATGTGCCCGAAAGAACCTCCGATCTCCCCTTCCCCCCCTCCAACTGCGCCGTCGACGAAGCTACACACACTGGAAAAGACGGCTGACCACAAGGACTGCAGCTGCAGCATTTGCAGGCGATCACGCGCATCTCCTCTCAACACGTCTGCCAACTGCTACTATGTCTGCAGCATCGCCTCAGCCAGAAAATACATTACACTGTTTCAAAACACATACGAAAAAACGGTGGTTTCGGCAAAACGGACGCCGGCGATTCCAAAATCTGCGGTAACCTCCCCTCGGAGATCCTATAGCCTCGTGTCCTCCGTTTCATCTACGCCGTCGTCGCCTTGAGTCGTTCCCGAAGTTGGCAAATCACCCTTTCCCCATAGTTTCGGTTCACCTTGTTGGTCGTATTGATTCAACACAGAGGAAATCATTTCTTTGATGTTTTCGAACTGCGGAGTCTCTGTCGCTTGGAGAGGAAGAAGGCGGTCTTCCGGATCGTGTCGTAGGAACCCCTCCAGCAGAAATTTCACTGGCTCCGACAATTCAATGTTTCTGCAGCGTTTAAAAATCCATTCGGTGCCGCCCAAAGGCGCCGACTCGGTATCAGGAAGGTCCTCGCACCAGATCCAGTGTATCGC